>NW_007175560.1:0-23091 GCF_000164805.1 Carlito syrichta
TAGCAAATATCTGTCTGGGGATGGGGAAACACCTCTTATCAACTGGGTGCCTGAATGAAATGTATTTGTATACCTAACCCTTAACTGTACCCCAGATATCATAATAAATAATATTGATAATAAAAAATAAAAACAAAGATTTGGAAAGGTACTGAGAGTAACTTGAGGGAAGGCACCACTAAATAGGGAGTCAGAGAAAATATCTGTGAGGAGGTGACATTGGAGTCTGAGTAATTAGAAGGCAAGGGCTGAGCAATGTGCAGAAAAAAGAGGAAGTCTATTATGGCCAGAAGGAAAACTAAATGTAAGTACTATGTGGTGGAAACAGCTTGATGTCTTGAAGCCTATCAGGGAATGGGGAAATGTAATGGATAATGCAAGAGAAGAATGTAAGTGCTAGATCTCAGATCTGGTTAAGATTTATGATAAGAAACTTGGGTTTTATTCTAAGTGCAATGGTATACCACTGGAGTGTCATATAGGTTCTGGGGGAAGAAAGAACAAAAAAAAGTTTCAAGTTTGAGAAGGCACAGATAAACTTGGCATGTAGATGAAATGTGTGATATTAACAAGAGTCAAATACTAGCAGATGGCTCCTTTTTAGGGAATGTGCTACACATTTTCAAAAGTGTTCTAACAGAAACAAGGTGGTTATTTGTCAGAAATGCAGAGGTTTCTTCACATGACAGGAGGTTGAATTTGATAACTTCTATAAAGTTCTTATACTATCTTCTGAATTATCGTTTTACTATTTTATTTAATTTTTAATTTTAAATATGTGGTGTACAATTCAGGGTTAGGTATACAAATGTTTGTTATGCAGGTACCCTTGTTGATGAAGTGTGCTGCTCTGTCCTGGCAGTTTACCACTACTGCCAGTCCCTTTTGTATAGTATTATGATAGTTGTTCAAGGTCCACTTGTATGTGAGAAGAAGTGATACTTGGTTCTTTGTTTCTGTGATAGATCACTCAGTATTATAGCCTCTAAGTCCATCCAAGTTGTTGTGAAGTTCATAATTTTGTCCTTATTTATGACTGTGTAATATTCCATTGTGTATCTGTACCACATTAAAAAAAATCAAGTCCTCTTTAGATGGGCAGCATAGTTGGTTCCATGCCTTTGCTATTGTGAATAGTGCTGCAATAAGCATGTGTGTGCAGGTATCTTTTTCATAGAGTGATTTGAGTTCTCCCCAGTAGGGGGATCGCAGGGTCATATGAGAGGTTGATTTTTAGATCTTAAAAGTCTCCACACTGTTTTCCACAAAGGCTGTACTGTTGGAGACCACTGCTCTGCTTAAACTTTGTTGAAAATATACTTGGCATATGTGCAAAGTCACAGCCAGTCAATAATGCCTATAATGGCAAAGTCAGATAGGCAAGTATGCTGAGGCAAGTTCTAAAAGTGCAGTATCTGCTGTGTTGGGTTAAATAAAAAGTTATACATTTTATTGCAAGCAGCTGCACTATATTTTGTAAACAGTCATGCTTTATCATAAAAACGTTTAAAGATCAAAACAGGGAGTTTTCTGTGCACTGTCTGTTCTTTGTCCTTGAAGGCTTACTTAACTACATCATTTTGTACTAATAAAAGTCTGATGGGTAAGAAACTCGGGGCCTTTATCCCGTGAGGCAAAGTGGCCCCTGGTTCCCCCACCTTCTAGTTCTAAAACCTGTCTTGTGAATTGTGTTATACCGCGCTGTTCCTCTTCAGGATCCTTCCCCACCCAGCTGTGCAGGATGCAGCATTGTACTAGTTTAAACTCCCACCAACAATATAGAAGTGATCTCTTTTCACTGCATCCTCTTCAACATGTGTTGTTTTTGAGTTATTGATGATGACCATCCTGACTGGAGTTAGGTGGTATCTCAGTGTGGTTTTAATTTGCATTTCTTTAATGACTAGTGAGGCTGAGCATTTTTTCACGTATCTGTTGGTTGCTCATATATCTTCTTTTTTGAAGTGTCTATTCATATTTTTGCCCACTTTTTAACGCGTTTTTTTTTTCCTTTTGGCATGTTTGAGTTCCTTATAGATCATAGATGTTAGACCTTTGCCAGGTATACAGTTGACAAATACTTTTTCCCATTCTGTGGTCTGTCTCCATGCTCTTTTGATGGTTTCTTTTGCTTTGCAGAAGTTCGTTAATTTGATGAGGTCCCACTTGTCTGTCTTATTTCTTAAGGTATTGCTCTTTAGGATTCTGTATAGGAATTGGTTCCCAGTTCCAATTTCCATAAGGGTGTCTCCTGTGTTTTCTAAGATTCTTATGGTTTGAGGTTTTATGTTCATGTCTTTGATCCATTTAGAGTTAATTTTTGTGTATGGTGATAGGTAGGGGTCCTGTTTCAATCTTCTGCATGTGATCAGCCAGTTTTCCTAACACCATTTTCTCAATAGGTTCTCCTCTCCCCAGTGGTTGTTGTTGGAAGTTTTGTCAAAGATGAGTTGGTAGAGAAATTGAGACTTTGCTTCCAGAATCTATATCCTGTTCCATTGGTTTATATGCCTGTTCTTGTACCAATGCCAGACTGTTTTTATGACTGTAGCTTTATTGTAAAGTTTGAAGTCTGGAAGTGTGATACCTCCTGCTTTGTTTCATTGCTAAGAATTGTTTTGGCTATTTGTGGTTGTTTATGTTTCCATATGAACATCTGTATTGTCATTTACAGGTCTGAGAAGAATGATGTTGGTAACTTAATGGGTATTGCATTGAATCTGTAGATTACCTTTGGTAGGATTGATATCTTAACAATGTTGATTCTTCCTATCCATGAGCATGGAATATTTTTCCATTTGTTTATGTCTTCTAGGATTTCTCTGAGCAGTGTTTTGTAGTTCTCATTTTAAAGGTCCTTCACTTCTCTGGCTGGGAAGATGTCGAGGTATTTCATTTTTTTGGTGGCTATTGTGAATGGGATTATGCTTTTAATTTGGGTCTCTGCCTGCTTGTTGTTGATGTATAGGAATGCAACTGTCTTTTGCACATTTATTTTGTACCTGAGACTTTGCCAAAGTCCTTTATCAGTGCAAGCAGTTTTTTGACAGATTCTTTTGGATTTTCAAGGTATAAGATTATATCATCAGCAAAGAAGAACTTGACTTCCTCTTGTCCTATTTGGATGCCCCTGGTTTCCTTCTCTTGTCTAATTGCCCTAGCTAGCACTTCCAACACAGTGTTGAACAAGATGGGTGAGAGTGGGCAGCCTTGTCTTGTTCCAGTTTTCAGGGGAAATGTTTCCAGTTTCTTTCCATTTAGCAATATGTTAGCTGTGAGTTTATTGTAAATGGCACTTACTATTTTGAGGTATGTTCCTTCTATACTTAGGTGTTTGAGGTTTTTTTTTTTAATCAAGAGAGACGCTGGATTTTATCAAACACCTTTTCTGCATCTAATGAGATAACCATGTGGTTCTTGTTTTTCCATCTGCTGATGTATTTAATGATATTTATGGTCTTGTGAATGTTAAACCAGCCCTGCATCCTGAGGATGAAGCCTACTCGGTCATGGAGTATGATTTTTGAGATGTTTTTTGGGATCTGATTTGCTAGAATCTTGTTGAGGATTTTTGCATCTATGTTCATATGGATATTGGCCTGTAATTCTCTGTTTTTTGTTGGATCTTTATCAGTTAGGTATCAGTGTGATGTTAGCTTTATAAAATGATTTGGGGAGAGTTCCATCTTTCTCAATTGCCTGGAATAATTTCAATAGGATTGGTATCAGCTCCTCCTTGTACATTTTGTAGAATTCTGCTGGAAAGTGATCTAGTCCAGATCACTTTTTTTTGTAGATAGTTTTCATATGACAGAGTCAATTTCCTGGGTTGTTTTTGGTCTATTTAGTGTCTCAATGTCTTCTTTTTTTCAACCTGGGGAGGTTGTGTGATGTCAGAAAGTCCTCCATTTCTTTTATGTTATCAAGTTTGTTTTCATACAGGTGTACATAGTAATCTCTGATAATCTTTTGTATTTCTTCGGGGTCAGCTGTGATTTGATCTTTTGTATCTCTGATTGTGGTTATTTGGGTCTTTTCTCTCTTTTTCTTGGTCATTCTGCCTAGCGGTCCATCAATCTTGTTAATTCTTTCAAAGAACCAGTTTTTTGTTTTGTTGATGTTTTCTTTGATATTTTTGTCTTCTATGTCCCATATTTGGGCTCTTATTTTTTGATTTGGATTCTTCTGCTAAAGTTCGGGTTTTGATGGTTTTCTTTCTTTTTTTTTTTTAAAAAAAACTTTTATTATTAGTTTTAAAGACATGTAAAATAATACGTGTTCAAAATTTAAAAAAAATTTGTCACAATTCCTTTTCCAGGGATAACTACTATTATTTGTTTATTTATTTTTGGATTGGAGTCTCATTCTGTCACTCAGGCTGGAGTGCAGTAGCATGGCAGTGCAGTGGCACAGCCATGGCAGCCTCACCTTGCTGGACTCAGGCGATCCTTCCACCTCAGTCTTCCAAGTAGCATAGGCATGTGCCACCATGCCTGACTAAAGTTTTGATTTATTGTAGAGATGAGGTCTTGCCAAGTTGCCCAAGCTGGTCTCAAACCTGTGGGCTCAGACAATCCTCTCACCTGACAATGCTCTCACCTTGGTCTCCCAAAGTGCTAGGATTATAGACATAGCCACCATGCCTGGCCAACTACTACTATTTGTCCTTTTAGCTTTCTTTGGAATATCTAATATACATATGATAAATTTAATGTATCTTTTTGTTTTACAAATTTGGTGTCACACTATGCATACTGTTTTGTAATCTGTGTTTTCATTTACTGATATATTGTTAGCATCTTTGTCCTCTTGAAAATTTATACCCGTAATCCACGCTTCTTGTAGAAAATCAGAAATGACAGACATACAAAAATAACTGTCTCCTCCAGAGATAAATGCTGTTAATATTTTAGCATTTATTCTTTCAGACTTCTTAAAGCATATATGTGTGCCGATTTTTCAGAATGAGATCATACTATAGATAATTATTTTGTAATTATTTATTTACTTACTTATTAATTTTTTAGAAACAGAGTCTCGCTCTGTCACCCAGTCCAAATGCACTGGTATTTGTGATCATAGCTCACTTCAGCCTCCAACTCCTGGGCTCAAGCAATCCTTCCTCCTCAGTCTCCTGAGTAGCTGGGATGACCTGGGCTTGCACCACCTTGCCAGTTATTTTCTTCTATTTTTTTAGAGAGAGGGCCTTGCTTCCCCAGATTGATCTTGAACTCCTGGCCTCAAGTAACCCTCCTGTCTCGGCCTTCCAAAGTGCTGGGATCATAGGCATGAACCACCATGTCTAGTCTCAATTTTTTATTTCAATAAACGTAAATATTATCATTATTTTAAAACAATGCATGGTATTGCATTGAATATGCAATGCACCTATTGAATATGTGTCATATTTAACCAATCTCATAGTGTTGGATGTTTAGGTTGGTTATATTTTTCTTTTCTTTTTTCTTTTTTGTCAGTATTTTTAATTATGATATTGTGGGGTAGAGTTAAGTGTTAGGTATACAAATCTGCTTCATTCAGGCACCCTTGTTGATAAGAGGTGCCTTCCGATCCCCAGACAGATATTTACTACCATTAATCCCTTCTCCCTTCCCCTCCCCCCCCATAGTTTCCCACCACTGTCAGTCATTTTCTTATAATATTACGTTGGATGTTCGAGCTCACTTTATGAGTGAGAACATGTGATACTCAGATCTTTGTTTCTGTGAGAGATCACTCAGTATTATAGACTTTAGTTCCATCCAGGTTGCTGCAAAATTCATGATTTTGTTCTTTTTTATGGCTGCATAGTATTCCATCGTGTATATGTACCACAGTTTTTAAATCCAGTCCTCTTTTGATGGGCAGCATGGTTGCTTCCAGGTTCTTGTTATTGTGAACAATGTTGCGATGAACATACGTTTGCAGGTATCTTTTTTATAGAGTGATTTGAGTTCTTCAGGGTATATTCCCAGTGGGGGGATTGTGGGGTCATATGGCAGGTCAATATTTAGAGCTTTTAGGAATCGCCATACTGTTTTCCACAGAGGTTGCACTAGTTTACACTCCCACCAACAGTGTAGAAGTGTTCCCTTTTTGCCACACCCTCTCCAGCAACTGTTATTTTTTGTTATTAATAATTGCCATTCTGACTGGAGTTAGGTGGTATCTCAGTGTGGTTTTGCATCTCCCTGATGATTGGTGAGGTTGAATATTTTTTCATCTGTGTGTTGGCTGCTCGGATGTCTTCCTTTGTGAAGTGTGTGTTCATATCTATTGCCCATTTTATAATGGGTTTGTTTGTTTTTTTCTTTTCAGCACGTTTGAGTTCCTTATAGATCCAAGATGTTAAGCCTTTGTCAGACCTGGAGTTGGTAAATACTTTTTCCCAGTCTGTAGGCTGTCTTCCTGCTCTCTTGATGGTTTCTTTGGCTTTGCAGAAGCTTGTCAGTTTAATGAGGTCCCACTTGTCTATCTTATCTCTTTTGGCCTGTGAGTTTTGGGTTTTGTTCAGAAATTCGATGCCAGTTGCAATTTCCATGAAGGTATGTCCTTCCTTTTCTAAAGTTCTTATGGTTTGAGGTTTTACATTTAGATCTCTGATCCATTTAGAGTTAATTTTTGTGTATGGGGATAGATAGGGGTCCTGTTTCAATCTTCTGCATGTGGTCAGCCAGTTTTCCCAACACCATTTACTGAATAGGTTCTCCTCTCCCCAGTGGTAGGTGGCAGAGGCTTTGTTGAAGATGAGTTGGTTGAGAAATTGAGGTTTTGCTTCTGGAATCTCAATTCTATTCCATTAGTCTATATGCCTGTTCCTGTACCAATACCAAGCTGTTTTGATGATTGTAGCTTTATAGTAACGTTTGAAGTCTGGTAATATGATACCACCTGCTTTGTTTTTTTTTGCTGAGGATTTTTCTGGTTATTCTTGGACGTTTGTGTTTCCATATGAATTCCTGTGTTGTTTTTTCTAGGTCTGAGAAGAATGTTGCTGGTAATTTGATGGGTATTGCATTAAATCTGTAGATTGCCTTAGGTAAGATGGACATCTTCACAATGTTGATTCTTCCAATCCATGAGCATGGGAAATTTTTCTAGTTGTTTGTGTCATCTTTGATTTCTTTGAGTAGTGTTTTGTAGTTTTCATTGTAAAGGTCTTTCACATTTCCGGTTAGGAAAATGCCAACGTATTTCATTTTTTTGTGTGGTTATTGTGAATGGAATAGTGCTTTTTATTTGGGTTTATATTTGTTTATTATTGGTGTAAAGAAATGCGATTTTCTTTTGCACATTTATTTTATATCCTGAGACTTTGCCAAAGTCCTTTATCAGTGTAAGGAGGTTTTTGACAGATTCTCTTGGGTTTTCAGGTACATAATCATGTCATCTGCAAAGAGAGATAACTTGACTTCCTCTTTTCCTATTTGGATACTCCTGATTGCCTTCTCTTCTCTGATTGCTTTAGCCAGGGCTTCCAATACTCTATTGAACAGAGGGGTGAGAGTGGTCATCTTTGTTTTGTTCCAGTTTTCAGAGTAAATGGTTCCAATTTTTGTCCATTTAGGAGTATGCTGACTGTGGGTTTCTCGTAGATGGCTTTTACTATTTTGAGGTATGTTCCCCATATGCCTAGATGTTCGAGGGTTTTATCAAGAAGGGGTGCTGGATTTTATCAAAAGCTCTTTCTGCATCTAGTGATATAATCATGTGATTTTTGTTTTGATATCTGTTGATGTATTTAAGTACATTTATGGTTTTATGAATGTTGAACCAGGCTTGCATCCCAGGGATGAAGCCTACTTGGTCATGATGCATAGTTTTTGAGATGTGTTGTTGAATCCGGTGTGTTAGGATCTTGTTGAGAATTTTAGCATCTATGTTCATCAAAGATATTGGCCTATAATTATCTTTCTTTGTTGGGTCTTTACCTGACTTGGGTATCAATGTGATGTTAACTCATAAAATGACTTGGGGAGAGTTCTATCTTTCTCAATTGCCTGGAATACCTTCAGTAAGATCGTTATCAGCTCCTCTTTAAATGTCTTGTAGAATTCTGCTGGAAAGCCATCTGGTCCAGGGCTTTTTTTGTAGGTTGTTTTCTTATTATGTAGTCAATTTCCTTGATTATTATCGGTCTATTTAGGATCTCAATTTCTTCTTTCCACCTAGGCAGGTTTTGTGATGACAGATCGCCCTCCATTTTCTTAAGGATTTCAAGTTTGTTTCCATACAAGTGTACATAGTAGTCACTAATGGTCTTTTGTATTTCTTCAGGATTAGATGTGGCTTCACCTTTTGTGTTTCTGATTGTGTTTATTTGGGCTTTCTCTCTCTTTTTCTTGGTCAGTCTAGCTAGAGGACCATCAATCTTGTTTATTCTTTCGAAGAACCAGCTTTTTGTTTCATTGATTTTTGTATTTTCTTTTTGTCTTCTATGTCCTGGATTTGGGCTTTTATTTTGGTGACCTGGATTCTTCTGCTGAAATTAGAGATTTTGTGTTCTTGCTTTTCTAGCTTCCTTAGGTGGCTTGTTAGGCTGTTAATTTGTGATCCTTCCATTTTCTTCATGTGCGTTTGTAGGGATTTAAATTTCCCTCTTACTACAGCTTTCATTTCATCCCAGAGATTTTGGTAAGATGTTTCTTCATTTTCATTTGTTTCCAGGTATCTTTTAATCTGTTTTGATTTCATCATTGACCCAGGAGTTGTTTAGCATTATGCTACTTAGTGTCCATGTCTTTGTAGGTTTTGTGGGGACCTTGTTGATGTTAATGTTTATTTTTATTCCACTGTGGTTTGAGAAGGTGCATGGTAAAATTTCTGTCCCTTTAAATTGCTTATGCTTGATTTATGGTCAAGTATGTGGTCGATCTTAGAGTACGTTCCATGCAGTGATGAGTAGAATGTATATTCTGTGGTCTTTGGATGGAGGGTTCTGTAGGTATCAATTAAGTCCTTTTGATCAAGAGTCACATTGAGGTTTCGGATCTCATTGCTGATTTTTTGTCCTGATGATCTGTCTAGGGTTGTGAGTGGGATATTGAAGTACCCAGCTATGATAGTATTGGAGTTGATATCTTTTTTAAATTTACCTTGGAGCTGCTTTATGAAAGTTGGTGCTCCTTTGTTGGGGGCATATATGTTTAGGATGGATATTTCTTGTTGATGGATTGAACTTTTTATCATTATATAGTGGCCTTCTGTATCTTTTTAATTTTTGATAGCTTAAAGAGTATTTTGTCTGAGATTAGGATTGTGACTTCTCCTTTCTTTTGTGTTCCATTCATCTGAAAATTTGTTTTCCATCCTCTTACTTTGAGTCTCTGAGTGTCCTTTCTAGTGAGGTGAGTCTCTTGAAGCCAATATATTGTTGTCTGGTGATATTTTATCTATTTTACCAATCTATGTCTTTTCAGTGGTGCATTTAGTCTGTTCACATTCAAACTAATTATTGAAATGTGAGAGTTGATCCCTATCATAATGTTCTTACAGAGTTGTTACTTTTCTTCCTGTTTGTGTGTTGTCTTTCTTTTTGTTTTAGAGTTGGATCATGTGTGTTTTTAATCTTTTACCTCTACTCTTGTGAAGAACGTTGTTGTTCTTTTTTCCTTTTTTTCTGTGTTCAATACTTTCTTAAGTGTTTCTTGTAGAGGTGGACTGGTGGCAGTGTAGGTTCTTAGGGATTGGATATCTGGGAAAGATTTCAATTCTCCCTCACTGATTTATAAAGCTTAGCTTGACTGGATAGGTTATTTTCAGTTGAAATTGTTTATCTTTTAGAACTTTGAAGATAGGGCTCCAAGCTCCTCTAGCCTGGAGGATTTCTGTAGATAAATATGCTGCTATTCTAATTGGTCTTTCCTGGTAGGTAGTCTGATCTTTTTCTCTTGCTGCCTTTCAGATTTTTCTTTTATATCTACTTTGTTTAGGTAAATTATTATGTGTCTGGGAGTTGGTCTTCTCATTTGTTGTCTTGCAGGGGTTCTCTGAATCTCCTGTGTTTGAATTTTTGCATCACTAATGAGATGAGGGAAGTTTTCTTGAATGATTTCATGAAATGTTTGTTCCAGTGTGGCCTCTGTTTCTATCTCTGCCTCAGGAAGGCCAATTACTCTTAGGTTCGGTCTGTTGAAGTGATCATTCATCACTTGAAGGTTTTGCTCTGTACTTTTGAGCTTCTTTTATAAGTTTTTGACAGTTTGGGTTAGTTCTGTGTTTTGTTCTTTAAGCTCTGAGAATCTTTCTTCTGCTTGGCTAATTCTGCTTTCCATGCTTATTAGTTTGTTATTTATTTCCATCACAGTATTCTTTACTGCTGTTATTTCTGACATCAGCTCCTTCCTATTTTCCTCTTGTCTCTCCTCAATTTTTAAAATTCTCTCTATTAATTTCTTGATGTCTGGGTTTGTTGCATGTGACCAGTCATTCTGTGGGCTCTTCATTGTTTGTGTTCTGGAGTTTGTTTTCTCAGTGTCTGACCTCCAGGGTTCTGTGTGAGACCTATATTCTTCTTTTGGTTTTTCTTCCTTTGTGTGGTTTTTTTCCCCTCTCTACTTTTTCCTCCCCTCCACTTCCCTGTCTTCTTTAATTCTGTTATTCAGGGGTGGAGGGGTTGCTTTTACTTCTTCTTGTTCAATCTCCTATTCTTCTTTATGTGTGCCCTCTTACTTTGTTCAATTCTGGAGTTGCACTGTAGGTTGGGGGTGCTCCTTTTGCAGTTTTGAGATTTACTTAAGGGGGGAACTGTTATTCAAAATCTGTCTGCAGGTCCTGGTATCTGCTGACACTGTATGGATAATCTGAAACCCACTTCCCACTGCCTTTGAATCTGTCTCTGCAGTGGAGCTGTAGGTTTACTCTCTGAAATAAAATGAGGTTAGCAGAGGAAAGAGAATGGAGCAGACAGTGGGGGGAAGGGAGGGTGGAGAGAGAGGAGTAATGGGGGAAAGAGATGAGTGTACCGACAAATGGAGAGACAGATCTAAACTGAAACAGATAAAAACAATTGGCCATGGTTGCACACTAACCAACTTCCATACAAAAAAAACTAAAACATACAATGATGCTAACATACAAGATAACCAACCACCTTATTGGTGTTCTGTTCCTCTATACAAAGATATGGTTTACAGAGAGGAGAAAAGAGAAGAAAAGGAAGACAAAAAAAGGAACAAAACAGTAGTCATAGAATCAAATCATTAAACTAACAGAACCTATTTTGTGCACTCTGAGACTTTTCATTTAATTCCAATGTCCTTTTGGCTCTGATTTCTAGCTGCCCTCTCAAGGTGGTAAATTTGTTCACAGTTGGGGTCAGTTGCCCCTGGCCTACTGTGAAGGACAGTTCAGATCACCACTCTGTTCACCACTCAAATCTGGCCTGTGTCTGTTTTCCAAGATTATTTGTCATGTTTCAGTGTTGTTACCTTGAATCGCCAGCAGGTAGTGCTATCTCACAGCCCCAGAGGGTGTGGAGTCAGACAGGAGTAGGGCAGAGGCCAGGGATGGGAGCCTGCCTCATGGCACATGGAAGGAGACCCACGGCAGGCAGGACATCATGGTGGCAGCAGAGGTGGCAGTAATCCCAGCCAATCTTCCCTGCAGCGGCTTCAAGTACTGAAGTCATGGATTACCTTAAGCATGGGTGGTGCAATGCATTATGGCCACCATGGAGGCCATAGTGGCAGCGGGGTCTGCTGTGTCTGCAGCTGCAGTGGCTGTCCAGACCGTGGCAATTCCCCAGCGGTGGCGACGGCCGAGCTCCATGTGAAGACCAGGCTGCCAACATTGCTATCCACAGCCTCCGGGGAGAGAGTCAGAGACTCTCTGCATTCTCCTTTGCAGAGGGTCTCATAGACCAGGCTGCTCCATTGCCGTCTTGCTGGAAGTCCTCTCCAGGAATCTTTTAATTTCTGATTTTATTTCAGTATTTATCAGTAGTTGTTCAGCATCATGCTGTTGAGTGTCCATGTGTTTGTGGGGAAATGTTGTTGGTATTGATATTTATTTTTATTCCACTGTGGTCTGAGAATGTGCATGACAATATTTCACCCCTACGGAATTTGATTTGCATATGCTTGATATTTGGTCAAGAATGTGATTGATCTTGGATTACATTCTATGTGAGGATGAGTAGAATGTGTATTCTGTGGTTGTTGAGTGGAATAGTCTGTAGGTATTTATTAAGTTCATTTGGTTGAGTATCAAGTTTAGGTTCTGAAACTCCTGTTGATTTTTTGCCTTCATGATCTATCTAGGGTTGTTAGTGGGGTATTCAAGTTCCCTGCTATGAGTCAGTATCTTTTTAAAGTTTACTTAGTAGTTGCTTTATAAATGCTGGTGCTCCTCTGTTGGGTGGATATATGTTAAGGATGGATATTTCTTGTTGATGGATTTAACCTTTTATCATTGTGTAGTGTCCTTTTGCATCTTTTAAAATTTTTGATATATTAAAGTTTGTTTTGTCTGATATTAAGATTGTGACTCCCACCTTCTTTTGTGACCCATTTGCCTGGAAAGTCATTTTCCATCCTTTAACTTTGATTCTGTGTGCATCCCTTGTGTTGAGATGAGTTTACTGGCTGCAGCAAATAATTGGGTCATTGTTTTTTATCCAGTTTCCCACTCTGTGTCTTTTCAGTGGTGCACTTAGTTCATTCACATTCAGGCTGATTATTGAACTGTGATTATTTACCCCTGTCATGAGGGTCTTTGAAAGATTTTTCTTTTTTTTTGAGTTGGAGTCTCACTCTGTCGCCCAGATGGGAGTGCAGTGGCCACTCCCTGCCACTGCAGCCTCAACTTGCTGGGTTCCAGCGATCTTTTCACCTCAGCCTTCCAAGTAGCTGGAACTACAGGCACGCACTACCATGCCTAGCTGATTTTTCATTTATTACAGAGATGAGGTCTGGCCAAGTTGCCCAGGTGGGTCTCGAACCTGTGGTCTCAGGCAATCCACTCACCTCAGCCTCCCAAAGGTGCGGGATTGCAGGCTGAGCTACTGAGCCTGGCTTGAAAGACTTTTCTTTCTTTGTTTATTTTCTTTTGGTTTTGGAGTTGATGTATGTGTGTGTTTTCAAGTTTCTTGTGTTGTACTTTCTGTTCATTTTTTTCCCTATTGTTTTCTTGGGAAGTGGGTGGTCATTCTTTTTTTCTTTCTTCTGTGCTTAATACATTTTTAAGTGTTCCCTGTAGAGCTGATCTGGAAGCTGCATAATCTCTTAGAGGTTAGATGTCTGGGAAGGGTTTTAATTCTCCATCACCAATGAAGCTGAGCTCTCCTGGGAAGGAAGTTCTTGGCTGAAGTTGTTTATCTTTGAGGACTTTGAATATAGGACTCCAGTCCCTTCTTGCTTGTAGTGTTTCTGCCAATAATCTGCTGCTATTCTCATTGGTTTTCCCCAGTAGGTAATCTGATCTTTCTCTTTTGCTGCCTTTAGGATTTTTTTCTCTTGTACCTACTTTGTGTAGGCAAATTATTATGTGTCTAGGGGTTGGTCTTCTCTTTTGATGTCTTGTGGGGGTTCTTTGTATCTCCTGTGCTTGGCTGGTCACATTTCTGGTGAGATGGGGAGCGTTTTCTTGGATTACCTCCTGGAATACTTGCTCCAAGTTGCTCTCCATTTCCCTTTCTTCTTCTAGGATACCAATCAGGTGTAGGTCCAGCCTTTTGATGTAATCGCACATTTCTTGTAGGCTTTGTTCTTTCTTTCTGAATCTTTTTCTATGTTTTTTACAGATCAGTTTAATTCCATGTCCTGGTCTTCAAGTTGTGAGATTCTTTCTTCAACTAGATTAATTATGCTGTCCATGTTTGACATCTTGTTATTTATTTCCTGGATAAAATTTTTTATTGCCAGAATCTCTGTTACAAGTTCTTTCAATGTTGCATCTTGTCTTTCTTGAGTTTTATTCACTCTCTCCAACCATTCCCTGATACCTGTCATATTCTGGGGCCAGTCCTTGGTGACTTCCATTGTTTGGACTCTAAGTTCCGATTTTCAACAGTTTTGTCTTTGGTACACTTGAAATTGCCTGTG
Source organism: Carlito syrichta (assembly GCF_000164805.1). Classification (NCBI taxonomy): domain Eukaryota; kingdom Metazoa; phylum Chordata; class Mammalia; order Primates; family Tarsiidae; genus Carlito; species Carlito syrichta. The sequence goes on from NW_007175560.1 coordinate 14,043, forward strand.
GTCTTCCTTTCTTTTTTCCTCTTTTGTGACAGATCTATTATTTTTCTCTTTAGTTCTGTTATTCAGTGTCAGTGGAGAGTCTTTCCCTTCTGATGTTTGCTCTGTCCTCTATTCTTCCCCATCTGGACTTTGGTGTTGTTCTATTTTGAAATAGGATTGTGGGGGGAGGAAACTTTACTCTTTTATAATTTTTAAAAAGTCTAATAAGGCAGAGGGTGGCACTCTAGGATTCAGAATCTACTTGCAAGTTACAATGTTCGTTGATTGTGGTATTGTTTCCTGACACCCATTCCCCACCACCACTCTATATGATGATGCAAAGCAGAAACCAATGCAAAAAACAATTGAATAAACACACACAGACATACACACACAACCCAAAATAAACTGGAACAACAAGGTGAAACAAACAGTAACAAAAAACCAAGAACACTGAACACACACACATACACACACACACACACACACATACACACACACACACACACACACACACACACACACACACCCCTAACACAAACCAAACGGAGAAGAAAAACAGAAAGACCAGAAAAAACAGCAACAAAAAAGGAATTCAGAATGAACCCTCACATATACATTGGCACACACCTTAAGCTATAAAAAATTAAAATAAAAAACAGAAGAACTAAAGAGCAAAAAACAAACTAACAACAAAATTGAAAGATTAGCACTCAGTCATTTACATACACACATAAACAGAAAACAACAAACAAAAGAAGAAAGAAACAAAAAAGAAAAGAAAAAAAATATTGGGGGGGATGCAATCAAACTCTCATGTACACATTCTTGCACAAAGGAAAAATATTTTAAAAAACAGATGAACTAACGAACAGGCAAAAAATTTTTTTTCCTCTTTTAATTTTTATTTAAAATTGTGGGGTACAATTCAGGGCTAGGTATACAAATATTCACTGTGCAGGTACCCTTATTGATGAGGTATGTCCCCCCTTCCCCAGGCAGATACTGACTACTGTCAATCCCACCTCCTCACACACCACCCCTCTGCCCACAATTTCCTGCCATTTTCAATCCTCTTCTTATAGTAATACGGTATTTGTTCAAGGTCCACTTATGAGTGAGAACATGTGACAGTCAACTCTTTGTTTCTGTGAGAGATCACTCAGTGTTATAAACTCTAATTCCATCCAGGTTGCTGCGAAGTTCATGATTTTGTTCTTCTTTATGGCTGCATAGTAATCCATTGTGTATATGTACCACATTTTCTTTTTTTGAGTTGGAGTCTCACTCTGTTGCCCAGACTGGAGTGCAGTGGCTGCTCCCGGCCACCACAGCCTCAAACTGCTGGGCTCCGGCAATCCTTCTGCCTCAGCCTTCCAAGTAGCCGGAATTGCAGGCATGTGCTACCAAACCCGGTGGACTTTTTGATTTATTGTAGAGATGAAGTCTCACTACCCAGGCGGGTCTCGAACCCGTGGGCTCAGGCAATCCATTCACCTCAGCCTCCCAAAGGCATGGGAACAGGCTAAGCCACTGAACCTGGCGATGTACCACATTTTAAAAATCCAGTCTTCTTTTGATGGGCAGTACAGTTGGTTCCATGTTCTTGCTATTGTGAACAATGCTGTGATAAACATATGTGTGCAGGTATCTTTTTTATTGAGTGACCTGAGTTCTTCCAGGTATATTCCCAGTAGGAGGATTGCAGTGTAATAAGGAGGTTGATTGTTAGAACTTTTAGGAATCACAACACTGATTTCCACAGAGGCCGAACTAGCTTGCACTCCCACCAACAGTGTAGAAGCATTTCCTTTTCACCACATCCTCTTCAGCATCTGTTATTTTTTGAGTTATTGATGACAGCCATTCTGATTGGAGTTAGTTGGTATCTCACTGTAGTTTTAATTTGCATCTCCTTGATGACTAGTGAGGCTGAACATTTTTTCATGTATGTGTTGGCTGCTCTTGCGTTCTCTTTTGAGAAGTATCTCTTCATATCTTTAGGCCACTTCGTAATGGGGCTGTTTGTTTTTTTCTTTTCAGCACATTTGAATTCCTTGTAGTTCCTTGATAGTAGGCCTTTGTCAGACAAGGAGTTGGCAAATATTTTTTCCCAGTCTGTGGGCTGTCTCCCTGCTTGCTTGATGGTTTCTCTGGCTTTGCAGAAGCTTTTCAGCTTAATGAGGTCCCACTTGTGTATCTTATCTCTTATGGTCTGGGCACTTTGGGTTTTGATCAGGAATTGTTTGCCAGTTCCAACTTCCATAAGAGCGTCTCCTGCATTTTCTAAGATTCTTACAGTTAGAGGTTTTACATTTAGGTCTGTGATCAATTTAGAGTTAATTTTTGTGTATGGGGATAGGTAGGGGTCCTGTTTCAATTTTCTGCATGTGGTCAGCCAGTTTTCCTAGCACGATTTACTGAATAGGTTACTGAATAGGTTGTCCTCTCCCCAGTAGTGGGTGGTGGAGGCTTTGCTGAAGATGAGTTGGTTGAGAAATTGAGGTTATGCTTCTGGAATCTCAATTCTATTCCATTGGTTATTGTACCAATACCAGGCTGTTTTGATTATTGTAGTTTTATAGTATAGTTTAAAGTCTGGGAGTGTGATACCTCCTGATTTTTTTTTGGTTGTTGTTGAGGGTTGTTTTGGCTATTCTTGGTCATTTATGTTTCCATATGAATTTCTGTATTGTTTTTTCTAGGTCTGAGAAGAATGTTGCTGGTAATTTAATGGGTATTGCATTAAATCTGTGGATTGCCTTAGGTAAGATGGACATCTTAACAATGTTGATTCTTCCCCATGAGCATGGAATATTTTCCTACTTGTTTGTGTCATCTTTGATTTCTTTGTTTTGTAGTTTTCATTGTAAAAGTCTTTTATGTCTCTGGTTAGGAAGATGCCAAGGTATTTCATTTTTTTTGTGGCTATTGTAAATGGAATTGTGCTTTTTATTTGGGTTTTTGTTTGTTTATTATTGGTGTATAGAAATGTGATTGTCTTTTGTACATTTACTTTATACCCTGAGACTTTGCTGAAGTCCTTTATCAGTGCCAGGAGGTTTTTGACAGATTCTCTTGAGTTTTCAAGGTATACAATTATACAATCATGCCAATTTTTGTCTGTTTAGGAGTATGCTGGCTGTGGACTTCTTATAGATGGCTTTTACTATTTTGAGGTATATTCCACCTATGCCTAGATGTTATAGGGTTTTTATCAAGAATGGGTGCTGGATTTTGTCAACAACTTTTTCTGCATCTAATGATATCATCATGTTTTTTTTTATGTCTATTGATGTGTTTAATTACATTTATGGTCTTCCAAATGTTGAAACAGACTTGTATTCCAGGGATGAAGCCTACTTGGTGGTGATGGATGATTTTTGAGATGTGTTGTTGAATCCAGTTTGCTAGGATGTTGTTGAGAATGTTTAGCATCTATGTTCATCCAAGATATTGGCCTGTAGTTCTCTTTCTTTGTTGGGTCTTTACCTGGCTTGGGTATCAATGTGATGTTAGTGTCATAAAATGATTTGGGGAGAATTCTTTTTTTCTCAATCGCTTGGAATACTTTCAATAGGATTGGTGACAGTTCCTCCTATTATGTTTTGTAGAATTCTGCTGAAAAGCCATCTGGTCCAGGACTCTTTTTGGTAGGTAGTTTTCTTATTACATAGCCAATTTCCTTGATTGTTATTGGCCTATTTAGGGTCTCAGTTTCTTCTTGTTTCAACCTAGGGAGGTTGTGTTTTCAGAAAGTTCTCCATTTCCTTTAGGTTTTCAAGTTTGCTTCCATACAATTGTACATAGTTGTCTGTGATAATCTTTTGTATTTCTTCAGAGTCAGTTGTGACTTCATCTTTTGTGTTTCTGATTTAGTTTATATGGGCTTTCTCTCTCTTTTTCTTGGTATTTCTGGCTAGGGGACCATGTATCTTGTTTATCCTTTCAAAGAACCAGCTTTTTGTTTTGCTGTTTTTTGTATTATCTTTTTGTCTTCTATGTCCTCGATTTGGATTTTTCTTTTGGTGATCTGGATTCTTGTGCTGAAGTTAGGGTTTGTGTGGTCTTGCATTTCCAGCTTCCTTAGGTGACTTGTAGGCTGTTAACTTGTGATCTTTCCATATCTCATGTGTGTTTGTGAAGATACGATTTCCCCTCTTACTACTGATTTCATGGCATTGCAGAGGTTTTGGTAAGATGTTTCTTCATTTTCATTTGTTTCCACGTGTCTTTTCCTCTTTGTTTTGATTTCATCATTGACCCAGGAGTTGCTTAGCATTGTATTGTTTAGTGTCCATGTCTTTGTGGGTTTTGCAGGAACTTTGTTAATATTTATTTTTATTCCACTGTGGTCTGAAAAGGTGAATGGCAATATTTCAATCTTATGAAATTTGTTTGTGTTTGATTTATGGCCAATGATGTGGTCAACCTTGGAGTATGCTCCATGTGATGATGAGTAGAATATGTATTCTGTGGTTGTTGGGTGGAGTGTTCTGTAGATATCAATTAAGTCTATTTCTTCAAGAGTCTCATTGAGCTTCTGGGTCTCCTTGCTGATTTTTTGTCTTGAAGATCTGTCTAGGGTTGTGAGTGGGATCTTAAAGTCCCCAGCTATGATAGTGTTAGGGTCAATCTCTTTTTTAAGTTTGCCTACAAGACGCTTTACTTACGTTGGTGCATGTATATTTGGAATGAATAATTCTTGTTGATGGATTGAATCTTTATCATTATATAGTGGCCTTCTTCATCTTTTGAAATTTTTGATAGCTTAAAGGTTATTTTGTCTGAGATTAAGATGGCAACTCCAGCTTTCTTTTGTGCTCCATTCACCTGAAATTTTGTTTCCCATCCTCCTACTTTGAGTCTGTGAGTGTCCTTTCTGGTGAGATGAGTGTCTTGGAGACAATATATTATTGTCTCATGATATTTTATCCATTTTTCCACTCCATATCTTTTCAGTGGTGCATTTAGTCCTTTCACATTCAGGCTAATTATTGAAATGTGAAAGTTTATCTTTGTCATGAGGTTCTTACAGAGTTGTTGTTGTACTTATTTGTTTGTTGTTTTTCTTTTGTTTTTATTGGATTGGTTCATCTATTTTCAATCTTTTCCCTATACTCTTGTGAAGAACATTGTTGTTCTTTTTCCTTTTCCTTCTGTGTTTAATACTTTCTTAAAAGTTTCTTGTAGGGGTGGCCTGGAGGCAGCATAATTTCTTAGGGATTGGATGTCTGGAAAAGATTTTAATTCTCCCTCCTTGATGAAGTTTAGCTTGACTGGGTAGGTTATTCTTGGTTGAAATTGTTTATCTTTGAGAACTTTGAAGATTGGTCTCCAAGCTCTCCTAGCCTGAAGTGTTTCTGTGGATAAATCTGCTGCTATTCTGATTGGTCTTTCCTGGTAGGTAGTCTGACCTGTTTCTCTTGCTGTTTCAGGGTTTGTTCTTTTATACCTACTTTTTTCAGTCAGATTATTGTGTGCCTAGGAGTTGTTTTTCTCATTTGTTTTCTTACAGGGGTCCTCTGAATCTCTTGTGTTTGAATTTTTGCATCACTGATGAGGTGAGGTAGTTTTCTTAAATAATTTCATGGAATGTTTGTACCAGGGTGGACTCCATCTCTGTTTCTGCCTCAGGAAGTCCTATTACTCTTAGGTTTGTTCTCTTGAAATAATCGTTCATCTCTTGACAGTTTTGTTATGTCTTTTTAAGCCTCTTTTCTATGTTTTTGACAGTTTGGTTTAGTTCTATATTTTGGTCTTCAAGCTCTGAGATTCTTCTGTTTGGTTAATTCTGCTTTCCATGCTTATTACTTTGTTATTTGTTTCAATCACAGTATTATTTACTGCTGTTGTCTCAGTTATCAACTCCTTATTTTCCTCTTGTCTCTCCTCAATTTTTTTTATTCTCTCTATTAAGGTCTTGATGTCTGGGTTTGTAGTATGTAACCAGTCATTCTGGGGGCACTTCATTGTTTGCATTCCGAAGTCTGTTTTCTCATTATTTGATCTCCCAGGGGTCTGTGTGAGACCTATATTCTTCTTTTGGTTTTTCTTCATTTATGTAGATTTTCCTTCCCACTTTTTCACCCATTAAAAAAATCTGTTGTTTAGGGGTGGTGGGGTTGTTTACTTCTGTTTGCTCAATCTCCTATTCTTCCTTATGTGGATCCTCTGGCTTTGTTCACTTCTGAAGTTGGACTGTGGGTTGGGGGTGGTTATTTTTGCAGTTTTGAGATTTATTGGAGGAGGAAGCTGTGATTCTGAATCTTTTTGCATATCCACTGACAGGTGTATGGGTTCCCTGTAACCCACTCCCCACTGCCTTACAATCTGTTCATGCAGTGGGGGTATAGGTTTATCACTGGAAGCAGAATTAGGTAAGAAAAAGGAAAAAATGGAAGAAGGAAGGAGGCAGGCCAATAGGAAGGTGCAGAGAGAGAAAAGTAAGAGGTAAAACAGACTGATGTTCTACATACAGGTGAAGTTTGGGCCTCCCATCGGTCCTCACTTCCCCTGGTTTAGGATCAGGTCCCTATCCTCTCTCCCTTTCCTGGCAGTGTCCTGCTACTGCTGATCCCTCTCTTGTAGTATTGTGATAAACTTCCAGGACCCACTTATGAGTGACAACATGTGGTATTCAGTTCTTTGTTTTTGTGAAAGATTACTGGAGTATGGTATACTCTAAATTCATCCAAGTTGCTGTGAAGTCCATACGTTTGTCCTTCTTTATGGCTGGATAATATTCCATTGTGCTTATGTATCACTTAAAAAAAACCAGTGCACTTTTGATGAGTAGCAGGATCGGTTGCATGTTTTTGCTATTGTGGATAGTGTTGCAATAAGCTTGTGTGTGCAAGTATCTTTTTTGTAGAATGATTTGCATTCTTCTGGGCATATTTCCAGAAGGAAGATTGCTAAGTCATTTTTGAGGTCAATTTCTAGATCTTTTAAAAATTGCCACACTGTTTTCCATAGAGGTTGTACTAGTTTACACTCCCACAAACAGTGTATAAGTGTTCACCTTTCTCCACATCCTTGCCAGCACCTGTTGTTTTTTGACTTATTAATGATGACTATTCTTACTGGTGTGTTAGATGGTATCTCATTGTGGTTTTGATTTGCATTTCTCTGATGAATAGTGAGGCTGAGAATTTTTTCATGCATCTGTTGGCTGTTTGTATGTCTTCTTTTTAGAAGTGTCTATTTATGTTTTCTTGTCTACTTTTTAATAGGGCTTTTTTGTTCCCTTTTGGCTTGTTTGAGTTCCTTGAAGATCCTGGATGTTACGCTTTTGTAAGATATACAGTTAGCAAATATTTTTTTTCCCATTCTGTGGGCTGTCCTCCTGCTCTCTTATAGATATTAACTCGAACCTATCATGTGAGAACCCTTACTTACATTTTTTCATTTATTTCCTTTATCCATTCTGCTATTTGAATTACTAGTACAGAGACTTGAGTCTGAACAATGGGAAAAATGTAATATGTAACTATGTTAGGCTCAAATGTCACAATTTTTAACTAAGATTACTAGATGACATTGAGTATCTAAAGTTTCCTTGGTGTCCTTGTGGGAGACGTGCTTGGGTGACAGCCCTGGATGACTGCCTCCTCCAGAAGGATCTCCGCAGGACACAGGAAGCCTCAAACTTAACATCACCAAGCCATGTCATCCTATGTTCTTAATTCATTTGCCTCCTATGGTTACAGAAATTACCTATTAAAGCCATTTCACAAAGATCAGCATTCAGGTTACAGATGCAATGTCTTGCCATACTGTCAGCACCACAGTACTACTCAACCCACAGATTTTATAATGATTGCACATAAGCACAGACATTGCAGGTATAAAATGATGATCAGTCTAAATTGTTCATAATCATTTATGTCACAAGGTCCAAGTGGTTCAGGAAATAACCAAGGCCAATAACACTGTTTTACAAATTTGCTTTTTCAAACATAAAGGTATTTTCTGCATCAGTACCGCTTCCTCTTCCAGAATTGAAATATTTCCTACTCATAAATCTAAAATTCTGTGATCTGCTCTAAAAATTCCTTTATAAATTTTTTGAAATTGATTTAGATGTCTTTTTCTGTCCTGCTTCATGCAGTATGATGAAAAGATTTATAATACCAAACTATAATTTCTAGCTCATTTACCAAGCATTCTTTCTCAGATGTCATACTCTGGAGTCAGAAAGAGAGGTCAACATGTAGCACAATGCAAAATATACAGTTAGAGCTCTGTAAATATTTCTAAAATAAAGGAATGAATATATCATCTGGCAAGCAGCCTAAAAGGAAGTGAGGTGACACTCACCTGCCTGAAAGATGACCATATATCAGACCTCCTAGCCGTACCCCAGCCATAAATAGAGATCAAACCACTGACTTCAGTGACTGAGATTTACATACCATGTCCCAGTGGAAGGGAAGAAAAGCAGCAGGCGGTGCTTGGGAAGAGTTTAAACCCTTTCATCAAAACTGACTCTAAACTCCTACATACAATGTACATGGTCCTTTCCTATATGTGAGGCTTGACTCCCTCTGTAGATTTTATCTTCAGCCACTATCCTCTGGTAGCTCATGATCTAAAAATACCGAACTTATTTCTATCTTCCAAATGCTGTCTCACTCACCCCTAAACAGTCCAACAGTCTGTATCCATATGTCTACACGCTTTTATTCCTTTTCTCCTCAGACCATCAACTCCCTTTTTTGCATTAACTTGTACACATTCTTTGGGTATTAAAATTAAAAACATATAAGAATATATATTTTTAAAAACTTAAGTTACCAATTTAAAAAATATATTTTAAAAACTGTAATTTCTCCAGGAAGGCTTTTCTTGTCATGTAGGCAACATAAAGACCCTGCATTTGACTTTACTTAGCAGACTATAATTCAACTACTACAATAACTCTCAATTTTGACCACATTGAATGACTTGAAGAGCTTCAAAAATACTGATGACTTTAACTCGTTCTCAGGGATTCTAGTTTACTTGCTCTGGGCACCAGTTTTATAATAAGTATTGAGAACCACTGACCTCGCATAACATTTGCCTA
>NW_007175561.1:0-507 GCF_000164805.1 Carlito syrichta
CTGAAGCAAATATATTTAGGTTTCTTCTTTTTTTTTTTTTTTTCTATTTGATCTTGATGAACTCTACCACTTACAACTTAAAAGAATGAAAACATATTTACACAGAGTTCAGAAACATAGTTTGTCATTTTATTACCTGAATTATGATACAAACTCATGTGGTGGTCTCCATTCTGCTTTGTTTCTTTATGATAAATTCTATATTATTTTTTAAATTAGCTATTGTTAAAATTTTTATCTTGGCTGATTTATTTCTTTTACTTTTACTTCTTAATGCTACACTAAGAAATACACAGTATTTTAAAGTTCCTGTTAAGTGACTGACATAGAAGTTTCTAGTTATCTAAGTTCATTATCATATAAGAAATAATAATGCAGTGGATGCAAAAAGTCACTCCCAAAAACCATACAAACTTTAGACAACATGCATCAAAATGATCTGGTATGGTGTAGCAAGCTATCTAATGCTCCGTTGTTCAAAATTTTCATCTCAAAAACAGTTCTGAC
>NW_007175562.1:0-1050 GCF_000164805.1 Carlito syrichta
CTTCCTTTCAGGTGTTTACAGAAAATGACCAACACCTAACACTTTCCCTGAGTAAAGATGAACAATTTGATATAAATCACAGACAATTTTTTTTATCTCCGTGGTTAAAAAATCTAGATGTATTATGAATGTTGTTAATGCCGTTGGTATTTTCAATACTATACTTTACTTAAATTTTGTTTAAAATGTTCCAAGAATTACCCATATATGTTTAGATTATGTTCCATTGGAAAAAATAATAATAAAGTTATATGACACAACAAACCAGAAGAAACGCTAATACTATTTTCAGAGCTTTTATTTTTGTCCATAAATTGAAAAACACATACTGAGGAAACGAATATGGTTTGAGTGTAGAATATATCCTAATTAAGATTGTACACTATAATATAATTATGAATTAATATTATGCAAATATCCACAGAGATTTTTATTTTTTCATTTTGTTTCTGGTAAGGTCAACCCTAGGCTAGTGAAATGGCTCACTCATCATTATCAGTCAAAGCACCATTTGTCAACAAGTCAGTTATGTTAATTCTTGTACTCTGTATAAAAAGATAAATCAGAATAGATCTAATAATGCTAGCTTTGACAGAAAAGCATGATCACCATCACAGATCTCTTCAAGAACAAGTTCTTCAACAATGCTAAGGCTCCCCTTACAAATTTATTTCTCAAGGTATCAGTAAAAGGTCTATCAACTGAACTCCCCAGGGTAGATGAAGAAACTAAGGCACAAAAAGAAGTGAAGCCATTTGTTCAAGATCAGACAGCTACTAAGTGAGAGAACAAGGAATTAAACCAAGCTGCCTGTATTTCAAGGTTGTTCGCATAACCACAGACTAAACAGTCTTAGTTTATCAGGCTTCATTCCTGAAGGAATCATTCTTCAATATGCTCCACAGATGATAATTATAATTAAACAGGTTGGAGAGCCACTGGGCAAAAGAATATTAAACTCCGCATAGAAGAGGTGCACTTGAAAACTACATTCGGAGACGGGGCAAGATGGCGACGGCATAGGTGAACTTGTGAGATTCTCTGAACGGA
>NW_007175563.1:0-356 GCF_000164805.1 Carlito syrichta
TGAGAGAGAGAAAGAGAGAGAGAGAGAGAGAGAGAGAGAGAGAGAGAGAGAGAGAGAGAGAGAGAGAGAGAGAGAGACAGACTCACCATGTTGCCCAAACTGGATTCAAACTCCCAGCCTCAGAGAGAGATCCTCTCAGTACAGCCTTTCACATAACTGAGACTACTGGCACACACCATGCCTGGCTCATGAAATCTTTTCTGTAACAGCCACTCTCATTTCTTTTTTTTCTTTTTTTGAGTCGGAGTCTCACTCTGTCGCCCAGACTGGAGTGCAGTGGCCGCTCCCGGCCACTGCAAGCCTCGACCTGCCGGGCTCCGGCGATCCTTCCGCCTCAGCCTTCCGAGTAGCCGGAA
>NW_007175564.1:0-957 GCF_000164805.1 Carlito syrichta
TGCCTAGATGTTCAAGGGTTTTATCAAGAACAGGTGTTGGATTTTTCAAAAGCTTTTTCTGCATCTAGTGATATGATCATGTGGTTTTTGTTTTGACATCTGTTGATGTATTTAATTACATTTATGGTTTTACGAATATTGAACCAGCTTTGCATGCCAGGAATGAAGCCTACTTGGTCATGATGGATGATTTTTGAGATGTATTGCTGAATCCGGTTTGCTAGGATCTTGTTGAGAATTTTAGCATCTATGTTCATCAAAGATATTGACCTGTAGTTCTCTTTCTTGGTTGGATCTTTACCTGGCTTGGGTATCAATGTGATGTTGGCTTCGTAAAATGATTTGGGGAGAGTTCCATCTTTTTCAATCGCCTGGAATACCTTCAGTAGGATTGGTATCAGCTCTTCCTTAAATGTCTTGTAGAATTCTGCTGGAAAGCCATCTGGACCAGGGCTTTATTTTGTAGGAAGTTTCCTTATTATGTGGTCGATTTCCTTGATTGTTATTGGTTTATTTAGGGTCTCAATTTCTTCTTGTTCCATCCTAGGTAGGTTGTGTGATGTCAGAAAGTCTTCCATTTCCTTCTGGATTTCAAGTTTGTTTCCATACAAGTGTACGTAGTAGTCTCTAATGATCTTTTGTATTTCTTCAGGGTCAGAGGTGACTTCATCTTTTGTGTTTCTGATCATGCTTATTGGGTTTTTTTCTCGTTTTTTCTTGGTCAGTCTAGCTAGGGGACCATCAATCTTGTTTACCTTTTCGAAGAACCAGCTTTTTGTTTCATTGATTTTTTGTATTATCTTTTTGTCTTCTATGTCCTGGATTTGGGCTTTTATTTTGGTGATCTGGATTCTTCTGCTGAAATTAGGGTTTTTGTGGTCTTGTTTTCCAGTTTCTTCAGGTGGCTTGTTAGGTTGTCAATTTCTGTTCCTTCCATTTTCCTCATGTGTGTTTGTG
>NW_007175565.1:0-1299 GCF_000164805.1 Carlito syrichta
CACCAAGTGAAATCGTACATTTACTCTGAGAGAGTATCCTTTCACATTGCCTTCTAGGTGATCTCTGAGCTCCTCCAGCTTTCGATGGAGCTACATGTAAACATCAGAAAATGAATTGAAAAAGCAACTTGTTCTCTTTTCAGTTTTTCTTTTTCCTTTTAAAAATAAGATCATAGCATTATACATTTCTTACTGCCTTTGGCAAACATTTCAAAACATCAAATATCTTTGTATAACGTTAAGAATGCATGCTCAACAAACCTGTGACTAGGAAGCTGATATTTTATTTTGATTAATTATAGCATTTTTTTTCTCCCCAAAACAGTGATAAAATAAATATTATACCCATCCTTATAATCCCCTAGAGATTCACTTTAACATTTTCTGTTTGGTAGAAATACGGGGTAAAGATATTTAAAGATTACGAAATTTGCCTTTCTTTCCCAAACACAATTTTGATTTAAGGCTGCATCCATATGAACACAAACTGATTAAACAGTAAAATGTTATCTTTTTGTTCTTAAACATATATATGTGTATATACATAATCATACTGTATATACACTTAAAAACAGTAAACATACATTTATATCTTGAAGTACTACACATCCAAAAGTTAAACTTAGAGGTAATTACACACACACACACACACACACACACACACACACTCTCTCTCTCTCTCTCTCTCTCTCCCTCTCGCACAAACAATCTAGTTTACACCAGATGGTGCTACGGTTATGGATGCTATTTGATCTTTATTTCACTATCAGTAATTTTCAGAAAGTCATGTTCACTACACCTTCTCACTTCAATCTGAGTCATAATCCAAGGTTTAAACAATAACGGATTTATCTCCCCCTAAAGACAAAGGTAAAATATGATACCTCACAAGGAGACAGTGAGGAATGCTACTGATATAGCATCAGGTTACACAATTCATGTATTTCTGACGGAATAATCTTAAGTTGTCTAGTTTTTAAAATAGGCATACAATCAACACTTCCCAGCTCCTCTGATTATCCTTAGAGAAATAACATTTTAATAAAATAGCTACCCACTATAAAGCAGTGTTAGAGAACAGAGAAGATGACTTTTCTGGAATAAAGGACATAAACATACAAACACACATTCACCCATGTGCACTCATGTGTGTGCACACACACACAGATAAATAAATAAACAACAACAAAAAAGTAAAACTAAGAGGGCAGAAGAGGTAACGAGAGAAAGATGCAGAAATCAGTGTTTCATAAATTGTTAAATGGAAATAAATTGGAAGTATGTAAATTTCTAAAATGA
>NW_007175567.1:0-3695 GCF_000164805.1 Carlito syrichta
TAAGTCTCCAAATAAAATAGTACTTTCATTCTCCTGCAAGTCTGTCAGGTTTTACTTCACATATTTGATGCTCTGTGTTAGGTGCATACGTGATAAGGATTGCTGTGTCTTCCTGGAGAGGTGACCTCTTTATCATTATGCAATGTCCCTCTTTATCCCTGATAACTTTCCATGCTCTGAAGTCTGCTGTCCAAAATTAATATAGCTATTTCTGCTTTCTTCTGATTAGTGTTAGCATGGTATAACTTTCTCCATCACTTTACTTAGTCTGTATGTGTCTTAATATTTAAAGTGGGTTTCTTGTAGACAAAATATGATCGGGTCTTGTTTTTGGCCCACTCTGACAATCTATCTTTAACTGCTGCATTTAGACCTCAGTCATTTGAATATCAATCATGCAAAGTGATTAGTGGTATAGCTGAATTAATATCTATCATATTTATTATTGTTTTCTATTTGCTGTCCTTGTTCATTGTTCCTATTTTTATTGTCCCCTCTTTTTCTGCTTTGTGTTTTTTTTTTTTTTTTTTGAGTTGGAGTCTCCCTCAGTTGCCCAGACTGGAGTGCAGTGGCTGCTCCCAGCCACCGCAGCCTCGACCTGCTGGGCTCCGGCGATCCTTCCACCTCAGCCTTCCGAGTAGCTGGAATTACAGGCATGCGCCACCACGCCCAGCTGAGTTTTTGATTTATTGTAGAGATGAGGTCTCACTGCCCAGGCGGGTCTCGAACCCGCGGGCGAGGGCAATCCACTCACCTCAGCCTCCCAAAGGCGCGGGATTACAGGCTGAGCCACCGAGCCCGGCTGCTTTGTTTTTTAATTAAGCATTTTATGGAACTCCATTTTATCTCCTTTCTTAGCATACCAGTTATACTTATTTTTCCTTTTTCTCTTAGTGGTTGCCTAGAGTTTGCAATACACATTTACAACTAATCCAAGTCTACTTTATTTTTTATTTTTTATTTTTTTGAGTTGGAGTCTCACTCTGTCGCCCAGACTGGAGTGCAGTGGCTGCTCCCAGTCACCGCAGCCTCGACCTGCTGGGCTCTGGCGATCCTTCTGCCTCAGCCTTCCGAGTAGCCAGAATTACAGGCATGCGCTACCATGCCTGGCTGATTTTTTGATTTATTGTAGAGATGAGGTCTCGCTGCCCAGGCGGGTCTCGAACCCGTGGGCTCAGGCAATTCACTCACCTCAGCCTCCCAAAGGCACGGGATTACAGGCTGAGCCAACGAGCCCGGCTCCCAAGTCTACTTTCAAATAATACTATGCCACTTCATGGGTAGTGCAAGTACCTTATGATTAACAAAATAGTCCAAATTCCTTCCTCCTGTTCCTTATATCATTGCTGTCATTCATTTCACTTATACATAAGTGCATGTATATTAGAATACATTGCTGCTATTATTTTGAACAAACTGTTAGATCAATCAAGAATACTAAAATAGAGCCGGGCTCGGTGGCTCAGCCTGTAATCCCATGCCTTTGGGAGGCTGAGGTGAGTAGATTGCCTGAACGCGTGGATTCGAGACCCGCCTGGGCAGCGAGACCTCATCTCTACAATAAATAAAAAAATTAACCGGGCGTGGTAGTGCATGCCTGTAATTCCGGCTACTTGGAAGGCTGAGGAGGAAGGATTGTTGGAGTCCAGCAGTTCGAGGCTGTGGTGGCCGGGAGCAGCTACTGCACTCCAGTCTGGGCGACAGAGTTAGACTCCAACTGAAAAAAAAAAAAAAGAATACTAAAATAGGCCAGGTGTGGTGGCTCACCTCTATAATCCCAGCACTTTGGGAAGCCAAGGTGGGAAGACTGCTTGAGCCCAGGAGTTCAAGACCATTCTGGGCAATATAGCGAAACCTCATCTCTATAAAAATTAGAAAAATTAGCTGGGTGTGGTGGAGCATGCCTGTAGTCCAAGCTACTCGGATGGCTGAGGATCACTTGAGCTCAGGAGATTGAGGCTGCAGTGAATTATGATCATGCCACAGTACTCTATCCTGGGCTACAGAGTAAGACTCTGACTCAAAAAACAAAACAAAACAAAAACTAAAAAGTTTTTATTCTGCCTTCACTCATTCCTTCTTTGATGTTCTTCCTTTCTTTATGTAGATACAAGTTTTTGACCTATATTATCTTCCTTCTAAGACTGTCTTTTAACATTTCTCCTATAGGCAATAAATTCCCTCTATTTTTGTCTGAGAAAGTCTTTATCTCTCCTTAACTTTTGAGGGATAATATTCTAGGTTAGTTTTTTTTTTCTCTCAACACTTTAAATATTTCATGCTGCTGTCTTTGCTTTTCTATAGATAAGGTGATTTTTCCTCTGGCTTCTTTCAAAATTCTTTATCTTCGATTTTCTGCAGTTTGAATATGATATGCCAAGGTGCATATTTTGGGATTTTCTTTTGGCATTTATCCTGCTTTGTGTTCTTGAGTTTTCTCGATGTGCGATTTGGTATCTGATATTAATTTAAAGGAAATTTTCAGCCATTTTGGCTTCAAACGCAGCATGTTTCTTTGTTCTCCTTCTGGTATTCACACTGGATATGTTAAACTTTTGTACTTGTCCTACAGTTCTTGGATATTCTGTTCCATTTCTTTTTTCTCAGTCTTTTTTCCTCTTTGCTTTTCAGTTTTAGAAATTTCTATATAGCCTTAAGCTCAAAGACTTTGTCCTCAGCTGTGCCCAGTCTACTAATGAGCCCTAAAGGCATTCTTCATTTCTGTGATGATGATATTGAGCTTGAGCATTTCTTTTTTGTTCTTAGAATCTCCATCTCTCTACTTTTACTGCCCCGGTGTTCTTGCATGTTGCCTATTTTTTTTTTCCATTAAAGCCCTTAGCATAGTAATCAAAGTTTTTAAATGTTCCTGTTGGACAATTCCAATACCTCTGCCATAACTGAGTTTGGTTCTGAAGCTTCTTCAGTCTCTTCAAACTGGGTTTTGTGACTTCTAGTACACCTTGTAATTTTTTTCCTAATGGTTAAACATGATGTGCTAGGTAAGCGGTATTGTGGTAACTAAGCCTTTAGTGCTGCAGCAGCACGGTGTGGAAAGAGTGGAAGTGCTCTGGAATCCTGTGAGCAGGTCTTTCAGTGAGCCCCTGCCTCTGCACTGTGAACTCCACAAGTGTTTCTCAGTTCCCTCCCCTTAGGTGGGAAAAGACAGCTGGAAGGGACTGGAGCTGGGTGTTTCCCTCCCCCAAGGTAGGTTAGGTTCTGATAAAACCCCAGTAGGCGAGTTTCTCCTGAGGGTGGACCTTGTTAAGAACACAAGGGGTTCTGCTGTATACCAGAATATTCATTCCTTTCCCTCTCCCCCTACAAGAAGCATGGAGGAACTTTTCTTCAATACTCATTGTGGTACTGAGGTAAAACCAAAGTGTGGGGGCCTCCATGACTGGGTCCCCTGGAGGTTTTGACTCTCAGACCTGTCCATACTGAGCCTCTCAAGTCTGGTGGCTGGAAGTCCAAAATTAAGATCTCACAGGTGGGTTTCTGATGAGGCCTCCCTCCCTGGCTTGCAGACTGCCACCTTCTAGCTGCTTCCTCTGTGTGTACACACGCCTGTCTCTTCCTCTGTTTCTAAGGACAGTCATCATATCCGATTAGAGCCCCATCCTAATGGCCTCATTTTACTTTAATTAACTCCTTGAAGGCCCTAAATCCACATAATCACACAGGGGGTTAGGACT
>NW_007175568.1:0-1025 GCF_000164805.1 Carlito syrichta
TCCCGCTGGGCTCCGGCGATCCTTCCGCCTCAGCCTTCCAAGTAGCCAGAATTACAGGCATGCACTACCACGCCCGGCTGACTTTTTGATTTATTGTAGAGATGAGGTCTCGCTGCCCAGGCAGGTCTCGAACCCGCGGGCTCCCAAAGGCGCGGGATTACAGGCTGAGCCACAGCTGTTTTTTAACTTTACAACTGTCTCACTGAAGGGCCCAAGCGTAGTACTTTGATCACTGCAAGTTTGGGAGTAATATCGTGTCGCTTTTTCATAGGTGGGATAACACTTCCTTATTTAAGTTTTCATTACTAGTTCGGACATGAATAGGGATAAAGAAGAAATACTCTGGTCTCTTGTCTTGGGTCAGTGTTTCATGAGCCTCAGCGCCAAGTCAGGCTGTGACAGACACGAGCCGTCTGTATCTAGACTGACCAGCTGTTCCTGTCCTCTCTGCAGAGGCCTTCACCACGGAGAAGCAACAGTCCTGACAAGTTCAAACGGCCCACGCCGCCTCCGTCTCCCAACACACAGACCCCCGTCCAGCCACCTCCGCCTCCGCCTCCACCACCCATGCAGCCTGTGGTCCCCTCGGCAGCCACCTCGCAGCCCGCCCCTTCGCAACATTCGGTGCACCCCTCCTCCCAGCCTTAATGCATGAGCTTAGTCTGAATTTTCAAGTTGGGACTCGTCCAATGGAGCCGTCTACTCAACGCCAAAGGCTTCCTTTCCCTGGCATATTTGGATCTGACTTATTTGCACTGAGGTGTTATCTAGGCTTCACTATCCATTGTGTTGTAAATGTCTGTGGGAAATGCAGCCAGTGTTGTGGGTCTACAACACTAACCAGACGACTTTTTCCATCAGTGTTTTACTTGAATTTTCATGTACGTCCATTCCCTGGCTGGAACATTTGCTATTGGTGTTTGGTAATTCAGCAGCAGTGTGCAATTTTTGCTTGGTCCCAGAGCTTCATTTTCCTGGCTTTTAGGTTTGTAAAAGAAAAAGGGATATCTTTTCTATATTTTTTT
>NW_007175569.1:0-641 GCF_000164805.1 Carlito syrichta
AGGGGGTGGCGAAAAGGGAACACTTCTACACTGTTGGTGGGAGTGTAAACTAGTGCAACCTCTGTGGAAAGCAGTATGGCGATTCCTAAAAGCTCTAAATATCAACCTCCCATATGACCCTGCAATCCCCCTACTGGGAATATACCCTGAAGAACTCAAATCACTCTATCAAAAAGATACCTGCACACGTATGTTTATCGCAGCGTTGTTCACAATAGCAAGAACCTGGAAACAACCATGCTGCCCATCAAAAGAGGACTGGATAAAAAATGTGGTACATATACACGATGGAATACTACGCAGCCATAAAAAAGAACAAATCATGAATTTCGCAGCAACCTGGATGGAACTAGAGTCTACAATACTGAGTGACCTCTCACAGAATCAAAGATCTGAGTATCACATATTCTCACTCATATAATGGACCTTGAACATGCAATGTAATACTATAAGAAAATGACTGACCGTACTGGGAAACTATGGCGGGGGAGGGAGATGGGATTAACAGTAGCAAATATCTGTCTGGGGTTAGGGAAAACACCTCTTATCAACAGGGTGCCTGAATGAAATGTAATTGTACACCTAACCCTTAACTGTACCCCACAAACCCATAATAAAAATTATTGATTATGAAAAAAAAA
>NW_007175570.1:0-735 GCF_000164805.1 Carlito syrichta
TTAAGAAGTTCATCATTCGAAACAGTGGAGGCCGCAGCTGTCAGGGACATATCTGAAGCGAGTGTCTTCGATGCCTATGTGCTTCCCAAGCTGTATGTGAGGCTGCATTACTGCGTGAGTTGTGCCATTCCCAGCAAGGTGGTGAGGAATCGTCTCGTGAAGCCCGCAAGGACCCGACACCCCCGCCCCGATTCAGACCTGCGAGTGCTGCCCCACGACCTCCACCAAAGCCCATGTAAGGAGCTGAATCCCTAAGGACTGAAGAACAACTATGTGGAAAAAAATAAAATAGAAATTATACTTATTATAGCATGTTCAATATATCTGCCAGATAGAGTGGGGGTTTTGTGTATGTTACTTCAAGTGAGGTGCCGTACAGTGATTTAGTGGGGACAGCCTATCCGTTTAAGTCTTTAACTTTTTTACATTTATGTACTTAGGCTCCACAGTTTGCACAGCTGTAAATATTGGGTTAATTCAACCCAGCCAAGTTAAGATTGGCATCTTAAGCATGAGTGGAGATTCTTGGAGAGAAGAACAGGGAAAAAAGACATCTGGATGAGGAGCACACTGGAAAGTGACTTAGACTACAGTGTTCAGACCCCTGGTGGGGGACTTGAATGGGAAATGCATGGTTTGGATAGCTTCAAGGTATTCCAGGATTCATATTCATACCCTCAACTTCAGCCTTGGAACTTGTCTGCTGGTAGGCCTGTTAGCCAACGTACATACTTC
>NW_007175571.1:0-939 GCF_000164805.1 Carlito syrichta
GGATCAAACATTTCATGAAATCATTCAAGAAAACTTCCCTCATCTCATTAAGGATGAAAAAATTCAAACACAAGAGATTCAGAGAACCCCTGCAAGACAACAAACGAGAAGACCAACTCCCAGACACATAATAATTCGCCTAAACAAAGTAACTATGAAAGGAAAAATCCTAAAGGCAGCAAGAGAAAAAGGCCAGACTACCTACCAGGGAAAATCAATTAGAATAGCAGCAGATTTATCAACAGAAACCCGTCAGGCCAGGAGAGCCTGGAGCCCTATCTTCAAAGTTCTAAAAGAGAAACAATTTCAACCAAGAATAACCTACCCAGCCAAACTAAGCTTCATAAATGAGGGAGAATTGAAATCTTTTCCAGACATCCAATCCCTACGAACCTACGCCGCTACCAGGCCACCTCTACAAGAAACACTTAAGAAAGTACTGAACACAGAAGAAAAAGAAAAAAGAACAACAGCATTCTTCACAAGAGTACAGGCAAAAGATTAAAAACACACATGAACCAACTCCAAAACCCAAAGAAAGACAACAAATAAACAGGAACAACTCTGTAAGAACCTTATGACAGGGATCAACTCTTGCATTTCAATTATTAGCCTAAATGTGAACGGACTAAATGCACCACTGAAAAGACATAGATTGGCAAAATGGATAAAATATCATCAGGCAACAATCTATTGCCTTCAAGAGACTCACCTCACTAGAAAGGACATCCACAGACTCAAAGTAAGAGGATGGGAAACAAACTTCCAGGCGAACGGAATACAAAAGAAAGCAGGAGTAGCCATCTTAATTTCAGACAAAATACCCTTCAAACTATTAAAAATCAAGAAAGATACAGAAGGCCACTACATAATGATAAAAGGCTCAATCCATCAACAAGAAATATCTATTCTAAATATATATGCACCCAACATAGGTGG
>NW_007175572.1:0-539 GCF_000164805.1 Carlito syrichta
AGGTGAGACCTTGTCTCTACAATAAATAAAAAAATTAGCCAGGCATGGTAGTGTGTGCCGATAGTTTTGGCTACTTGGAAGGTTGAGGCAGAAGGATCACTGGAGCCCAGTAGGCCGAGGCTGCGGTAGCCGGGAGTGTGCCACTGCACTTCAGTCTGGGTGACTCCAACTCAAAAAAAAGTGACCTTAAAGATATGCTATCTCTTACTTTTACTTGCAGTTCTCTGAATCATTGCTTCATTTTTCATTGCCTTCATCTTTCATCATACTATCTGGCTCAAATCTTAGAGGAAGGGGGAAGAGAAAGAAGTGCTATTCTTTGAGAGCCTGTTGATTGTCAAGAACTCTGCTATCTTATATACCCCCAAAGCAATCTCACTGGTTAGCCATTGTTGTCTTCATTTTTCCGATTAGGAAACTGAGCATTCAGAGAGGTTAAGTTACTCAGTCACATGAGTCGCTGGGTCAGTAATGCGGGGCTCAGTCTCTTGTTGGCCAATTGTTAAGCCTGTGTGCTCTTCCCACTCTGGGTTAGAAAG
>NW_007175573.1:0-889 GCF_000164805.1 Carlito syrichta
ATTTGGTTCAAGCACTTGAGAACTGTATGGGAAGGGAAGCAAACATAAAAATCAACAGGACCGGCAGAGTTTGTTGAATTCCTTCTTGAGATAATGGTGTTAGTGCTGAGCCTGGTGTGTGCTTCCAGAACAGGCGCCAAGGAAAAGGTGACGGTTGAGTTGGGTCTCAGTCGTTCAGTGGGATTTCTTTGAGCCCACCCGAGCATACCACTTCTGGGTTGTACCGGGTGTAGTTTGCATGAGGCTGATGTTTTGTGGTGAGGCTTGTCTGAAAAGGTCTTATGAACCGTGCAAAATGCTAGGGTGGCTTTTGAAAAGGTCAGTGCTATGACTAGTTCAGAACAGTCTTTTTTTATATCAAGTGTTCACACTTCCTTACTGCGTAGTGTCCTTCTCTCTGGGCGAATTAATAGTTATTTGGATTTTTTTTTATTTACTGCACCTAAACTTGTAATCATAAATGTTTTTCTTCCCCAAGCACCCCTCCAAGTGATGTTTATGTCAGTTATTTACCTGCTGGGATTAGGTACACACACACTTGTGCACGCGCATATGTGTAAAGGTGGCAGAAGAGTCCTGTGAGGCAAACCATCGTTCTTTTTAGGCTGGTGGCTCCTGTTGGGTCCGCTGGAGCCCAATTCATCAGTCTCTGTTATTTCTGATACTGGTTGGCGCAGCAACTTGGTTGATGCTTGGATGCATTATGAACAGAGTCCCTGGGGAACCCGGTCCTTTCGGGTGACTTGTGCAGTACACTGTTGATGTGGAGAGCTTATTTATTTCACTTGTAAAGAGAAGAGGCGACTTGGATAGGTAGGGGGAATCTAAGAGTTGTCCTTTAATTGGAGTGATGAAGGGTGCTGCATTCTGATCTCTGTATGCCAGCTGT
>NW_007175574.1:0-758 GCF_000164805.1 Carlito syrichta
TTCTTAAATTAAATAAAATATCTGAATTTCTTCTAGTGAAAACACTAACTTTATTTCTCTTACATTGCAGACACTGTTACTGCTTTTTTTCCTCTATTCTATATTATAGGACTTGTCAAAAATATTGGTTGGGTTTTGTTTTCTTAAATGGATATGGTTCAAATAATTGTTATTTTTATCTAGATAAATTGCTTAAAAGAATCATGATGAATATGTGACTAAAACATTGTGTGAACATTTCAACCAATCAATGTGACATGCATGCTATCTCATGTAGTCAGGATTGAAATGCATTAATAATGATCTAAAACTTTATTTATATCATGTTCTAAATCAAGAAAGGTACATGATTAGGATAATGGCCACCATAAAATGTAGAAAAAGGAAGCCCAATAGTTTAAATGACATCCTCCAGTGTCAGAAACATTAGTTTTGAAAGCACCATTGCATGCATAAGAAATGAGAGTTCTGTTATAGGATATAAATTAATCGTTAGGAACCACTAGAGTTTAACTTAAACAAATTCTTATAAATGTATTTATCTTCTTTGCTCTCATTCTACACTCACTAAAACTACTATCGCTCTAAAGATTTTGTACTGAAAAACTGAAATAATGTATTCACCATTAATTGAGAAAGAAAAAAAATGAAGGAGTAGAAAATGTGGAAAGTTTAAGATTCCGATTTTGAACAAGATGCCTACACAGCATTTAAGTCCTAAAACTGTTTAAGATTCCTAAAAGCATAAATGAATATAG
>NW_007175575.1:0-1355 GCF_000164805.1 Carlito syrichta
TACTAAATTTTTCTGCTTTGTAATTCCCTTCACAGTTAGAAACATTCTGTTCTTAATATTATTTAGTGGACCAATAAGGATGGAAAAGCCTGACCCCTATCAGACACCTATGAGTGCCCAATACAGTGCTACTCTATAGACTCACACTCACTGAACTTTCACTGAGTAGGAATACTGTCCCCTTCTGATGTGAAAAGATTAAAGTGAACTGCCTGCAGTGTCTTGCCAGCAAGCAGCATGGTCAGGGCTGGAATCTGGGTCTAGTCTAATGCTAACGCTCTTGCATTGCAGCACATCAGCACTGATGGCAGATTTCCAACATGTTATTTACAATTTAATAACATTTTAATGTAACAATACTTAGAAAAGTGATGTTTTAAACATCATGGTAAAGGTGTCAAAAGAATTGAGATCAGGTTAGTAGCTCCTGACCCCTACTGCAACTCTTGGAGTACTTCCTTCCATGTTGCCCTCCGGTCTACACTAGTACTCCTAGCCCCAAGAACAACCTAAGTATGACACTCTCAAAGTCTTCCTGTGGTCCAGCACCCACGACAGAGTTACAATGCCTGGTGGCTGAAGGAGAAAAGTACACCAGGGGACAAATAAAGACTCAATTAAAATCCAACCTTGTCCTCTCTGTCAAGGAAAAAAAAAACGTGAATGGAAAACTACATTTACATGAGCTGCAGTAACTACTATATTGTATGCCCCAGAAGGTGACAGTTCCCTTAGATTTTCTGAATTCACGTATAACATAAAGTATGCAAATCATATGCATACAGCTCAATAAACTGTCACAAAGTAAACATATCCATGTCATCTATCCATGAAAAACTAACAAGCACCCAAAAATCCTTCACGTCCCATCCCAATCTAATACCTCTTCCCCCTTTTCCAACAGTAATTGTTGCCTAATTTTTGATACTATAGGTTTGAAAATCTCCAAAATTTGCCAGGCATGGTGGTTCAATCCTGTAATCTCAGCACTTTGGGAGGCAGAGGCAAGAGAACTGTCTGAGATCAGGGGTTTGAGATCAGTCTATGCAACTTGGTGAGACCTCATCTGTATACTCAGTAAAGAAAAACAGCAAGGTGCTGTAGCTCATGCCTGTAATCCCAGCAACTTTGGGAGGCCAAGGCGAGAGGACTGCCTGAGCTCAGGGGTTTGAGATCAGCCTGGGCAACATGGTGAGACCTCATCTCTACAATAAATAAAAAAAATCAGCCAGACATAGTGGCAAATGCCTGTAGTTCCAGCTACTTGGAAGGTTGAGGCAGAAGAATTGCCTGAGCCCAGTAGGTTGAGGCTGCGGTGGCCATGAACATGCCACTGCATTCCAGCTTGGGTGACA
>NW_007175576.1:0-724 GCF_000164805.1 Carlito syrichta
GTCGACCTGCTGGGCTCAGGTGATCCTTCTGCCTCAGCCTTCCAAGTAGCAGGAACTACAAGCATGCACTACCACACTCAGCTAATTTTTTGATTTATTGTAGAGACAAGGTCTCACCAATTTCCCCGGACTGGTCTCGACCCATGGGCTCAGGCGATTCCCTCACCTCAGCCTCCCAAAGTGCTGGGATTACAGACTTGAGCCACTGTGCCTGGCCTGGAAGACAATTTTTTTCTCAGATGATGGGGAAAGGGAGGAATGATTTTGGAATGATTCAAACTCATTACATTTATTATGCTCCTTATTTCTATTATTATTACATTGTAATATGTAATGAAATAATTATACAACTCACCATAAAATAAAAGAGGTACAGACAGAAGTGATAAATAAAATCACGGGCAGGCTACATGTGAACTAAAATAAGTGTCGGATCATGACATAAAGTCTGCCACCAGATGCAGCTGTACAACTGAAGTACATCAACTCACCTGCCACTCGTTGATAGGGTTTTGATATGAGTCTGCAAGTAATTGATTTATTATGGTCTCTGTGCAGTCAAACCTCACTGCTCATGTTAATCTTTATATGCAGCCGCTCCCCAGTGCTAGCATCACCACCTCAGCTCCACCTCAGATCATCGGGCATTAGATTCTCATAGGGAGGGCACAACGAGCCAGGCTTGGTGGCTCAGCCTGTAATCCCATGCTTTGGGAGGCTGAGG
>NW_007175577.1:0-726 GCF_000164805.1 Carlito syrichta
GGGGGAGGGGATGGGATTACAGTAGCAAATATCTGTCGGGGGATGGGAAAACACTTCTTATCTACAGGGTGCTGAATGAAACGTCATTGTACAGCTAACCCTTAACTGTACCCCACAAAACCATAATAAAAAATACTGATTAATGAAAAAAAAAAAAAAGAAAATAAATATGGGCAACCCCTTCAGGTCCCCTCCCACTGTGGAAGTTTTTTTGTTCTCTCAAAAACTCCTGCTTTCTAAAGAAAAGAAGAAAGAAAAAGAAAGAAAGAAAGAAAGAAAGAAAGAAAGAAAGAAAGAAAGAAAGAAAGAAAGAAAGAAAGAAAGGAAGAAAATACACAAACCACAGATTAACAGGAAGTATTTTCAAGGCATATGTCTGACTGGTAACTTGTATACAGAGTATATTTAAAGACTTTCAAAACTTTAGAAAAAAGAAAAAATAAAGTGTTGGTTCATTTTAACAGGTAAAGATTTATGTGTTGATTTATAACTAAGTGTAAATTGAATTTAGATAATTGTAATGAACTTTGTAAACAGTCTTGCTCTTACCTTACCATCTGCAGTATGATTTTGTACCTATTCCCACTGAGAAGGACTTCTGGTACTGCAATTTCTCTGGCTAATAAAATGTAGCAGAATTAATGATATGGCATTTCCAGACTCATTTACCAGGCAGCCTTGAATGCTTCCTCCTTCTTATGAAGCCTGTCTAGTTGTTATGCAAAT
>NW_007175578.1:0-854 GCF_000164805.1 Carlito syrichta
ACTCCAGCCCCTGACCCTCTCTCCATCACCGTCTAGTCCGAGAACAGCCGCCCGGACAGGGCCGTCCGTACGTCAGGCTTCCAAAGATGGCCGCCTCCCGGGCGCCCGGGCGGCGTCGGCGCGGACGTAACGCCGCCGAGGAAACGCCGGAAGCCCGCTCTCCGCTCTGCAAGGAAACGTGGCGGACCCTCTGTGGAGGTTTTCGGGAGGGGCGTGCGGGCGAGGCTCCGCGAAGTGGGAGAAGTTTAGCGAAGTGAGTTCGGGTCTTAAGGTTCTCTGCGGGTTCGAGAGGGAGTGAGGTCAGTGTGTGGGTGAGTCCGCGTAGAGGGCGGGGTGGGCTTCCGAGGAGGGCGTCCAGTAGGGTCGTTGCTCACGCGGGGCGGGTGGGCTTTTTGGAGGGGAGCGCGGAGGGGTCCTCGGCGGGAGAGTCTGTGATGGGGTGCCTTTGGGGTTCGGCCGCGAGCTCTGGCAGGCCGGCCGCCGAGAGTCCCGAGGTCGGGGGTCGGGGCCTTCGCGGGTCCCGCTGCCTGCGGGATTCAGTGGTGGCGCCGGTTGACGACTTCGGCTGCTGGTTGGGATTCTGGATGGATGCGGGGCTCCGAGACCCAGGAACCACGAAGGGTGTGTGGAGTCTGATCCAGGTTTTCGCGTGCAACGGGCGGGGGGGAAGGCTTGTGTGTGGAAACGAGTGAAAGCCGACGTGGGGGAGCCCTGGCTGGGCTGTGTGCGCGCGCGCGCGTCGGGCTGCTGCAACAGACTTGAACGCTCATGGTTAAAAGCTTCAGGTCAGAGTCACTCCTCCACGACGAACTTTCTAATCCTCTGGCTCCCCACAACCGCCAGCCCATCCTCTT
>NW_007175579.1:0-849 GCF_000164805.1 Carlito syrichta
AGAGGAAGCAAAAGGTCTTAGGAACATAGAAGTTCTTTTCATTTCTCTTTCCAATTGAAGGTGTTGAGAAAGAAAGGAAAACACAAGTCAACAGCTGACTATATTGACAGATCCTGGAGACTAGAGATATAAAAGAGACTATCAATATAAAAGAGTCCCTCAAAAGCAATGAGAAAACAAATCGCTAGTCTAACCAAGAGGTTAGACTAAAAATCAACTCAAGAACAAAAAAAATTCAGATCACATCTAAACACAGTTTCTTTGTAAGCTTTGCAAGGCAGCAAGTGTAGTAGCCAGTTGGTCTTGGGGAAATGTATTAAGGAAGCTGACCACTGACAATGGTACAGAAACTGTATAATAATCACACACATATACACAGTTACTACACAGGGGGTAAATAAATGTGGTTTCCATATGAGCAGTGAGGCCTGACACAGTGGGATGTATACCTGGATAAGGCAAGGCAAAGAGATACTTTAGAGAAAGAAGGCAAATAACCCTGAGGGTTAGGATATTCATCTCTTCCTGGAAAGTGGCAGAACTGAGAACGATGGCCAAGTGAGGAGTGCCAGGATGAAGATAAAAGGATAGGATGACAAGTAATGTTTTGAGGTATTATCCCAGGGTGGCTTGGTCACATGCAGGATCCAGGCAGTGATTTCCTAATTCTATTAGGAATGAAAAAATGGGCACAGAGAGATGACTCAACAGGGGTGACTCAACTGTCTGCTGGGAATTTCAGTCTGATAAACACCAACAGCTGATTCTGGCCTCACGTGTTGTGCTGAAACTTTGTCTTCTCAGAAAATAAAGGACAAATGCAACTCAAAATGAATAATGCAGAAGAGA
>NW_007175580.1:0-1403 GCF_000164805.1 Carlito syrichta
CCTGGGCCACAGTGAGAACCAACCTCCAACTCAAAAAACATAAATAAATAAAAATAATAATAATAATCCAATGGTTTGGTTTGCTCATAATGTGGAAGTTTGACTATACCAAAATAAATCTTTTGTTAAAGACCATTAACAAAGGTAACCAACCTTTAAATGCATTTATCTGCTCACAATAAACTGAGAATATTTCTTTAGATCCCCAAAAAAGACTCCTAGAAAACAAGTGTGATAGCTGGCAGTAATGTAATGTTCATTGTGAAGGTATTTGATGGTTTTAGAGAACCAAGTGACTTTGTGGGTATTTTATTTGCTAGCCTGGGAAGCAGAGATAAGATTCAGAACATAGAGAATTAGATCAAGTTCTTTACACAAATTAAGAGTGATTAAAGATTACATCATCAATGAAATTCTTCTCACAAGCATAATGATAAGTCAAAGAAATGTTCATGTTTTTCTTAAAAAGCGCAGAACTGGATTAAAAAATAATTTTCTTTGAAAATTCAGAACCATAGAATTTACCTCACATAAATTTGACACCCAAATTTATGCTACTCATGCTGCATGGAAAACTGTTAGCCAAACTATTATTATGTGGTGGCCTAAGGGTTAGGAGGACCATTGTGTATGTGAGAGAAGCAAATTCAAATTAAGTCCAGTGGAAGTAAACCTCAATCCATGCTCCACAGGAGATGCACAAGCATTTTTAAATGTAAACTTCAATTTCAAGATTTAAAACATGTAAGCACATAAGTTACTGTGTGCAAGAATTAGTAAAACAATACACACACATAAAACTTTCAGGAATTTCAAATAATAGAATAAAAAGTAGAAAATTGAAAATAAATATGAATATCTAAAAAAAAGCTAGGACAGAAAATATTAGACAGAAGAAAAGTACTATATTTCAAAATAACAAGAAGACTTAAAGAATAAATAAAATTATGAAATATAATAATTGAAATTAAAAATAGTGGTCCTTTGAACAGAACATTATAGAGAAAGATGTAGTAAATGAGAAGTACATCTAAATAAATTGCTAAGGATGTTCACAAAGAAAAAATATGATGAAAATAATGTGAGGAGATTAAGATTTATGGAGGATGAAAGAGGCTGGAAAATTTACAAGGAAAATGCTGTATATTTGGTTCACAATTCTGCAGGCTGTATAAGAAGCATGGCACTAGCATCTGCTCCCTGTGAGGGTTTCCGGCTGTTTCAATTCATGGTGGAAGTCGAAAGGGAGCCCGCATGTGCAGAAAATACATGGCAAGAATGGGGACAAAAGAGAGAGCGGGGAGTAGTATTACTAGGATCCTTTTAACAACCAGCTCTGGTGTGAACTAATAGAGTAAGAACTCACTCACCACCATTCTCCCCCCAAAAAGCATTTATCTATT
>NW_007175581.1:0-1516 GCF_000164805.1 Carlito syrichta
ATCTACTTTAGTATTAAAGTGATGTAAGAATGGAAAAAATAAAGGACGATCTCTTAAATAAGAAGTCATGCAAGGAGACCTATGTGATGATTGAGAGTTAAACAAAGAAACTAAGCGTGTTGGTAGAAAGCTGAGATGACTTCAAATAATTACCTCATTAGAATATCTTTAAGTTCAAAATGTGTTCAAAATGTTTCAATAGGTAGGTGACTGGCAGGGCTGAAGTGTGGACCAGGCACTAACACATATAGCAAATATATGGGGACACAGACAGATGGGAATTTTTCACTTCTTTTACTCCAGTTCTCAGGAGTATGTCAAAGAAAAAATAACTCTATGAAAAGAAAAAAGTATCTTTAACTGGCTCAGAATCAGGGCATTTAGAGAAAAGCAAGGTCAGAGAAATCATCTGTACAAGATTTTTTTTCTTCAGAATTTGGTGCTGCTTTATGGTCTTCTTACATTCTGTTGTTGCTGAGAAGTCAGAAGCAATTATAATTCCTAATACATTTTGTATATTGAAATACTTTATTTTTCTTACTAGAAGCTTGTAGAAAGTTCTTTTTATCGTCAATATTTTCAAATTTCACTATGTGTCATGGTGTATGTCTATGCCTAATCATTTTACTGGTCACTTGGGGTGAACTCTCTTAATTTGGCAATTCATGTCCCTCAGTTCTGGAAATATTTTAATGATTTTATTAATTATTTCCTACCATCTGTTTTTTTTCCTCTCCATCTGGACATTCTATTATTTGGACTTTGTAATGCTAGAAGTGATTACCTATGTTGTTTTATTCTATTTTTCTCCCATGTGTTATCATTCTTTTAATATACTTATTTTCTATCAGATTTTCTTAACTTTATTATTCAGGCTTCTTATCAAAGTTTTAATTTAACTGTCAGGTTTTTAAATTCCAATAGTATATATATATATATTTGCTATTATCTCTTATATATATGGATTGGCTATTATCGTTTATTTTTCAGAGGATTTAAAATTACAGGGTTTTTTGTTGTTTTTACAGTATTTCTCTCTCTGCATAACTCGGTTTACATTATCTGACTTCGAATTTGGTGAACACTGGATAAGGTTTTTCAGCTGTAAGCTTCACTGTGACTGAGTTGGGTGAATCATTTTTAGGGAACTTCAATTTAATGTGAAAAATTCTTCAAAGAAGAGTCTTTGAATGATCTGCCTGAAGGCTAAGATTATAGCTTTCAACATTCTTGTGGGATGTGGGATGGAATGCTCCGTGGGAGAGAACTGCTCTTCCCAGCATTCAGCATTCTGTGTTCTCAGGTTCCACATGGTTTGGCTGTGTCCTAAGAAATAAACCTTCAGACTACCACTAGGGTAGCACTGGGGAGGGGACCCAGTAACTTACTGATTCTTCCAATCATTTTCGCCAGGTCTCGGTATTTTAGTAATCACTGTCATTTTCATTTCCTGAGGTACTTGGTCTTGTTAATCTATGTACTTTTTAAGGAATCTGTGCATAAATAAGGTTTTTAG
>NW_007175582.1:0-1267 GCF_000164805.1 Carlito syrichta
TTTTTTTTTTTTTTCATAATCAGTAGTTTTTATTATGGTTTTGTGGGGTACAGTTAAGGGTAGGTGTACAATGACGTTTCATTCAGGCACCCTGTAGATAAGAAGTGTTTTCCCATCCCCCGACAGATATTTGCTACTGTTAATCCCATCCCCCTCCCCCCCGTAGGTTCCCAGTACCATCCGTCATTTTCTCATAATAAACATAGTTTTAAGTGAAAGAAGGCAGACACCATAGAACATATAACTACACAAAATTCAAAAATAATATGAATTTATCAATGAAGTTAGAAGTCATGATAGTTTTTATATTCAGGGAAGGGTGTGAGACTAGGAGTGAGATCTTTGGGGCTTATGTGATGCTGTCAATGATCTGTTTCTAGTCACAATGCTGTGCCCTTAGAATTTGTTCACTTTTCTATAATGTTACGGCATGGTAAAATTTAATAATTAAAAAAGACAAACTGTAGAGTTTGATCATTTTATCTGACAATATTTCATAGTAGTTTCTGCACCTTTTACTGATGTCTAATGCACAAAACTCTTTTTATATATGGTCTTTTGAAATAAGAGGAAATTTTTGGTACAAGTTGTATTGGTTTAGTGTAGCTCAGGTTAAAATACATTCAATCACTGTTTCAAAAGCCATGCTATTTAAATAAAACTTTCAAGTAAATTCTCCTAGTAAGCATATATATCTATTTGTGTGTATGTATACATATGTATGTACATATATATTTTAATCTCTATGCAGTCCCTACTTTTTTTAAAACCTGTCTTTACTTAGGCTGCTACTTGTTGCAACATTAAAACATCTGACTTTATTCATTAATACACAATCACTGTTTTTGCCTAACTAATTAACATCATTGTTCTTGTCAAAGCCAAAAAGTCTAGATTCTCCCATGATTTCTTCTACCTGCACATCCACATCTGTATAATGGCCAATTTCTTTAGTATCTATATTCTTAATATGGCCAATATATTAAAAATATGTTTATTTTTCCATGTCATTCCTCTACCCTACATTCACTTTGATCTCACACTCAGAATAAAGCATTTATGTTTTAACTGGACCTCATGTCTCCTGTTTCATTTTAATCCATTTTCCTTACTGCATCTAGAATAAATCTAAGATAAATGCCATCTCGATTCCTCTAAGACTGATTAGATACACTTTCTTGGTGTTCCTACAGTTAGCATCTCTATGTCAAAGCTGTTTTGTATTGCTTATTTGTTATTCTGTTTCCCCAGTCAGACTGTGATATTC
>NW_007175583.1:0-738 GCF_000164805.1 Carlito syrichta
AATGAGATGATCTCCATCTCCATCCAATTTGCCGAGAATTTCATGATTTCTTCTTTGTTATGGCTGCATAATACTCATTTGTGTAAATGTACTACATTTTCTTTGTCCAGTCTACTTTTGATGGGCAGTGGGATTGGTTCCATGTAGTGCAGATATAAACATGCATGTGCAGGTGTCTTTTTGGTAGAACAATTTGTGTTCCTCCAGGTATATTCCCAGGTATTGTAGAACAATTTATGTTCCTCCAGGTATTGCTGGATCCTATGGAAAGTCAATTTTTAGTTCTTTTAGAAATCACTACACTGCTTTCCATAGAGGTTGAATTAGCTAGCACTCTGACCAACAGTGTAGAAGCATCCCCTTTTCTCTGCACCCTCGTCAGCATCTTGGGGATTGTGGGAGATCTTGGTCACCCTGACTAGTTCCCTACAGAGACTATTGGCAGAATATAGTTATCACCCGACCATCCTAGATAAAGATCTGTTTAGAGGAAAGCTATAAAGTTATGTTGGCCCAAGCAATGGCACTCTCAGAATGCTGACCAAAGTTGAGGAAGCCCATTCTGGCTGAGCAAACTGAGGAGAACCTCCCACCCTACATGCCATTGTACCCTACTCTGCTGCCAGCACCCCTTGCAGTTGGCATAGCTGGGGCCACACTGGAGGGTACCTCAGTCTAAGAAATGGCTCTTTTACTTTTTCCCCTCACTACCCGATATGCCCCAGGCAATAGCCACTC
>NW_007175584.1:0-8144 GCF_000164805.1 Carlito syrichta
ACAAGATGAAAGGATAGCATAATATTAAAGTCTCTCTGTGCTTAGAGTTTTGAGCTATTGATCAGAGTCCAAACAGGGTTTGCAGGGGAGGGTTTTACTTAAAGACATAAAGAAATATTCATACAATGTTTCCAAGAGTGAGAATGCACAAGTTTCCACAGTGAGAATGTTCGGTGGTCAACTATGTTTAGGAAATTCAGCAGGCTCTGGTCTTTGCTTAGAGAATCCCGGTATTTTTAGCATCATAGAAATGTGTGCAATTATTTTGATTTCATATCTTAGCTATTATAACTAGTGTTGCAATAAACATGGATGTGCATGTTTCTCTTCAACATATTGTTTTCATTTTCCTTGGATATTCCCAGGAGTAGGATTCACGGATTATATGGTGGTTCTATTTTAAATTTCTTTTAAAGGAATGATCATACTATTTGGCACAATGGCAGTGCTCATTTACATTCCCATCAACAGTATGTAAACATTTCTTTTTCTCCACATCCTTGCCAACAAGTGTTTTCTTTTATCTTTTTGATAATATTTATTCTAACTGGAGTGAGGTGGAATGTCATTGTAGTTTTGATTGGCTTTTATGTAATAATTAGTGATGTTGAGCATTTTTTGTTTTGTAAACCTGCTGACTGCATATACTTCCTTGAAAAACAAATCTATTGTGATTCTTTGCTCATTTTAAAATCAGGTTATCTGGGTGTTTTTTTTTTTTTTGGTGTTGAGTTTTTAAAGTTTCTTGTATATTATGGACATTAACCCCTTGTCAGATGTATGGTTTTTAAAATGGAGTTGAATTGAATTTTAGAGTTATGAGGTACATATGAGAATTTATTAAATAAATTGCATTCAAGTGAGGTTTGGGCTTCCAGCAAGCACTCTCTCCCCTGGAAGTAGATCTGGTACATGGTGTGTGGTTGTGTTTCCTTATACCTCCTCCCTCTGTCTCTCCTTTAGCAGTGTCCAGTGTTTGTTGTTCCCATCTCTGTGTTCATGTGTCCAGTGGTCAGGATGTATTTATGAGTGAGAACATGCAGTATTCAGTTTTTTGTTTCTATGATTGTTCGCTGAGAATGATGGTCTTCACTTGCATCTATGTTGCTGAAAAATACATCATTTTTTCTTTATGGCTGCATAGTATTCCATCGTGTGTATGTACCACATTTTCTTTATTCAGTCCACTTTCAATGATCACCTGGGTTGGTCCCAAGTTCTTGCTATTGTGATTAGTGCTGCAGTGAACATATGTGTTCAGGTGTCTTTTTGGTAGACTAATTTATGTTTTGGGGGGTAGATTGCCAGAAGTGGAGTTGCTGGACTGTATGGTAGTTTGATGTTTAGTTCTTAGAGAAAACACCAACCTGCTTTCCACAGAGGTTGAACTAGCTTACATTCCTACCAACAGTGTAGAAGCATTCCCTTTTCTCTGCAGCCAGGATAACAACCGTTGCTTTTTGACTTTTTAATGATAATATTTCTCTTCAACATATTGTTTTCATTTTCCTTGTACCACTTAATTGTAGATTTGATTTATTTTTACCCGATGATTAGTGAAGCTGAGTATTTTTCCATATATTTGTTGGCTACTTTTATGTCTTCCTTTGGGAAATGTCTGTTCACATCCTTTGCCACTTTTTTCCTTTGCCCACTTTTTAATGGGGTTGTTTTGGTTTTTAGGGGTTTTTATTCCTTTCAATTCATTTGAGTCTCTTATAGATCCTGAATGTTAGGCCTTTGCTGGATGCATAACTTCCAAATATTTCTTCCCATTTTGTGGGTTGTGTCTTTATTCTCTTGGTGGTTTCTTTTTCTTTGCAAAACTTTTTAGTCTGTTAAGGTGCCAGCTGTCAATCTTAGCTATTGCTGCATATGCTTTTCAGGACTTGGTCATGAATTCATTGCCTACTCTGATGTTCAGGAGTGTGTTCCCTAAGTTTTCTTCTAAATATCTTATAGTTTGGAGTTTCACATTTATGTCCTTGATCCATTTTGATTAATTTTTGTATATGGTGATAAGTAGGGGATCCTGTTTCATTCTTCTGCATGTGGCTGCCAGTTTTCCCTGCACCATTCGCTAAATATGGTTTTCTTTCCCCAATGTTTGTTTTCATTGGCTTTGTTGAAGATTGTTGGTTGAATTTCCATTGTTTTCTTTCTGAATTCTGTGTCCTTTTCCATCATCCTATGCATCTATTCCTGTATTGGTACCATGCTTTCTTCGTTACTATACTATAGCCTTGTAGTAAAGTTTGAAGTCTGGAAGTGTGATGCTTACAGCTCTGTTCTATCTACTGAGTACTGCTATAGGTATTTGGACTCCTCTTTTACTTTCACATGAATCTATGTATTGTCTTTTCTAGGTCTGTGAAAAGTGTTACTGGCGATATGATAGGAATTAATGTAATAGGAATTGCATTGAATCTGTATGCTATCAGAAATAAAATCTTGATTTCCTTCTGAAATATTTGACTTGATTTTTTATGTATACTTTTACTCTTTGACAGAGTTATCGAGGAAACCTCCTCTACAGAGTGCTTTGCCATTGATGACAATATCAGGTGAGTTGACTTGACTGATCTGAGTAGTGAAAGGTATTGGGGGCATTGATGTCTAAAATTTGGTAAATTCAGTGTCTTAGAATTTTTCCTGGGAGAAGTGTGTTCTGGACACTGATTCTAAAATTATTTCTAGAAACTAAGTCTTCCAGTGACCTAAGTCATGTTTACCACGTCTTCTAAATTCAAATAATTTTGCTCTTCAAAGGAATTGGACAAATCATTGTTTTATGTGGTGAATCTATAATGATACGTTAAAGCATTTGGTGGTGTTTCCAGTAAAGCAGAGCAAGTCTCCAGACTCAGTGAAGTATCTCACTTCTTATGAGTAAGTCACTTTGGAATGTGGAGTGAGACGGCCATTGATGGCTCTCATCTTTATCCTTGTGAAGACAGGTCTTGCACTGAGGCCAGAAGGATAAAGGAAAATGACAGAAAGGTTTCATAATGTATGTGCAGGGGGGTATACAAGAGTGACCCTGTTGAATTTGCAGACAAGTGTCATATTGGAAATTATATATCCATCTATGTAGAAATAAGTGTTCTTCTAGCTTGAATGTGTGAAAAATATCCTTAGAAGAAAGTAACATTTATTAAAAGTTTATTTTTTAACTGAGGATTGTAGGACATTGATGTCTAAAATTTGATAAATTCAGTGTCTTAGAATTTTTCTTATTCCTCCCTTGTGGTTCTTACTTGTGTTTTCTGGACATTGCTTGATTCCCATTTTTGGGAATTTTCTGTATGAGCAGAAGAGACTTATAGAAAAAGCAAATGTATTTTGCTGACTAAAGGTCTCTTTGTGCTTGTTAGGCATTTATTAGTTGTGATTTGTTTCTCAGTAATCTCACCTAGAGCATTTCCTGTCACACTGTTCTGAAGGCATTTTACCATGTACTCACTAGTGAAACAATATATTTATTAAAAATTACTTGTAACTGCACTATAGAAATATTCAAGGAACTTCTCTTGTGCTTCTGTCTTGCCCAGTTACATAACTGTTCACCAGTTGTGCCAATGTTGGAGAGAGAGAGTACTGCCAAAGAGTCAATTAATTGGTCACTGCTGGCAGTTTGTTTGTGTCTAAACAAAGATTACATAGGAAAGAATAGGGACAACAAATGAATGCAAGTAGTTCTTCAAATTACCCCAATTTTTATTTTTAGAACTTTGTCCACCATGGGTAATTGATACAGTCCACTCTTCCACTTATTTAAACTATGCGTCTGCATATTAACTACACTATTTTTGCATCGTGATACCAAGTCTGGGGCAAAATTTGGGTAATTTGAGCAAAGCAAGCATTTGCTTTTTCTTTTCCCACTCCAAACACAATAAAGACGTTTTTGGGGCAAATGCAGTAGTCCCTGTGAAAACCACTGCTGTTTCTTACCAGGAAATGGTCTTGCATTTGAAGTAAAAGCAGTAAGCAATGCATGACTTTGACATCTTACATTCACTTGAAACTCAGTTAGTCACTAAACCTCTTTAAACTTTAGATTATTCATCTGTAAACTAATGATAATAATGCTATTTGAAGTATCTACTGAGTGTTGTTTAAGAAATTCATAACAAAAGTATATAATATGTGTGAAAGTGCTTTGAGAATGCTAAAGCACTATAATTTTTTTGCTAAAAATGCAAAATAACAAATCAGAAATTTATCAATTACAAACTACGTTTGTTCACTTTAGATTGCAGTGTTTATCTTTCTCATTTGATTGAAAAGTGTCTCTTTTAGTCTGTATAACTTCTATAGCATATGCAGTACAAGTAATTTTCCCCAGGTATCTTGCTTTACGACACTGAACTTGATCAATTTTATGAAGTCAAATATAATCGGTAGTTTTTAATGTAATTAATGCTTTTTGTATTATATCCAGAAAGTTTCATCTTATCCCAGCATTTAAATATATTCGCCAAGATTTCTTCTCTTGTATTAAAATGTATTTCTTTAGATTTAAAGAAAAGCACAATAAGGGCCCATGTTGTTTTCATATTCTCTATGGATATTTCTCCAAACACAGGTTTAATTCTATTCACTTTGGAAGAAACTGACTTAAGGATACCTTTAAAACAACCCTGCAAGGATGCTCAAAAACAAATGATGATGTGCTTATTTGTGACATCTTGTCGAAAGCACTTCCTGTGTTGTGTATTCATTCATCACTTGAAAGTTTCACGTTTGCTATGTATGATGTGCAAACGTTTATTTCAACAAGTTTCAACGCAAAAATGTTGATGCCATATATTTAGTGTTGTATATAGTGTTGCATTAATCATGGAAGTACAGATTTCTCTTTGATATATTGATTTTATTTTCTTTAAGTTATATTCAGTAGTGGGATTCCTAGATTAGATGATGGTCTATTTTTAATTTCTTGATAAGCTCTTGTATTGTTTCCATAATGGCTGTATAATTCACATTCCAGTTAAGAGTGTGTAAGTGTTCTTTCTTCTTCATGTCCTTGCCCCTGTGTATTTACTTTTGTCTTTTTGATAGTATTCATTCCAAATGGAGTGAGGGCAAATGTTACTTTAGTTTTGATTGGCATTTAATTGATCATTAGTGATTTTAATCTATTTTTTACCTGCCTATTGACCTTTTATACATTTTCTTTAAGAGGATATCTATTCAGGTGTTTTGCTTATTTTTTACTCTGATTATTTGGCATTAATTTTTTAGGTTTCTTATATATTATGTACATTACCACCTTGTCATATGTATAATATGCACATATATTCTGTCCTAGTATAAGTTGTCTCTTTCCTCTAATATATTTTTGCTATGCAAAGTGTTTTCATTTAGTGTAATGCCATTTGGCTATTTTTGCTTTTGTTTCCTGTGCTTTTGAGGTTTTATTTTAAACATTGTTGTCCAGCCCAATATCATGAAGCATTTTCCTCAAGTTTTCTTCTAGTGGTTTCATAGTTTTAGATTTTACATTTAATTATTTAAGCTAAATTGACTTGATTTTTGCATATGATGAAAAATATGAAGTTCATGTCATCCTTCTGCTTGTAGATATCCAACTTACTCCACCACATTTATTGAAGACACCCTCTCTTCCTCATTTGTGTCATTGGCACCTTAGTAGAAAATCAGTTGGTTTAGTAGGAAATCACTTGGCTGTAGGAGCATGGATGTACTTCTGGGTTTCTATTCTCTTTCATTGCTCTTAGTGTTTGTTTTTGTTTGTCTGTTTGTTTTTGCCAGTACCATGATGTTTTGAGTATTATGGGTTTATAATACATTGTAAAATCAGATGATGTGATGACTCCAGCTTTGTTCTTTTTTTTTTTTTTTTTTTTTTGAGTTGGAGTCTCACTCTGTCGTACAGTCTCTAGTGCAGTGGCACACTCACAGTCACCCCAGCGTCGATCTTCTAGGCTCTGGCAATCCTTCCACCTCAGCTTTCCAAGAAGCTGGAATTACAGGCACATGCTACCATGCCCAGCCTATTTATTTATTTATTTATTGTAGAGACGATAGTTGCTAAGTTGCCCAGGGTGGTCTTGAACCCACAGGCTTAGGCAATCCACTTGCCTTGGCCTCCCAAATGCTGGGATTACAGGCTGAGCCACCGAGTCTGGCCCAGCTTTGATCTTTTACTTCAGGGTTGCCTCAATTATTCAGAGTCTTTAAAATATGAATTTTAGATTTTTTTATTTCTTTGAAGAATTTCATTGTTACTTTGAAAGAAACTGTATTAAATGTGTAGATCACTATAGATAGCAGGAATTTTAATATCATTAGTTCTTTTAGCTAATGACTATATTACCCTAACTCTATCCTTACTACGCCTTTCTACTGAGATGAACAATAAGGATCCCAAACCAACTCCTCATAAAGCTGAGAACACAACTTGAAAGTATTGTTCCCACCTACCACTCAGTACTGCCTCTGGTAGCTCTTCTCCTCAGAGTGGCCATGAGTTAAGGCACAGATCTCACTTCTCTACTGGCTCCCAGTGAACATCCTTGTTGTTATTTCTTGGGATCCATTCTTCTACTCAACTTCTGAAGTTTTGGAGTAATAATGAAGCTTGTAGTACTATCTGTCCATTGAAGGTATCCATGGTCTCTTAAGGCATCATAGGATTGTATTGAAATGATGAGAATATTTTGTATTTGGCTTTAAAATATATTGTTACATTCTAATTTTTATGGCATAACATTGATGAAAAGGGAAATTATTCAAAAAACCAATATTTGTGAAATGATGAATATTCAGAATGAGTTTATGAAGGTAACAGATGAGAAGTGTGTTTTGCATGTGTCTTAATTTACAGATGAAGAAGTTAAAATGTAGTGAGATTAAGTCATCCAAGCCATCAGTGTGGATAATGGGAAGTCTTGATTTTGTATAGCATAGCTAGTTAACTTTTTAAAAATGAATTCACTTGAAAAGAAAAAAAAAAAAACATTGGCCTGAACATAGAATCTGGTTTCAGGTCACAGATTATTTCAAATGTAATTTAGGCTATCCTTGACTTACCTACTTGTTTCTATTATTCCAAATACAAACTGGAACTGGCCATGATTATTGAAACTTGCATTGTTCCATTCTGGTTTTGGTATGCTTTCAGAAGGTATTACCTATTATTGGGTTTGTCTCCCCATGCCTGCACTCTCAGGTCTCTTCCATTCCACCACTGATTCCAGAATGACCTTAATGTAAACAAAGTTAGGAAGGAGGTATAATCATATAATCATGAGGAAGAATGCTATGTTTGCCTATCTTATTTCCTTTCCAGTGTGTACACACACACACACGCACACACGCACATACCACTTCAGTAGTTATTTCAGAAGTTCCAATGCTCTGGTTCCTATCATAACACCTCTGATTTTATTTTCTGTGTCCTGAAATGCCATCATAAATAAAATCCTGATTGTTTTTCAAAATTTATAACTTGAGATTTTGGTATATACTTTTTACTCTTTGACAGTGTTACTCACGAAACATCCTCTCCAGAAAGCTTGGCCAATGGTGACATCAGGTGAGCTGACTTAAACCTATCTGAGTGGTGAAGGACTTTGGGAGCTTCCATGAAAAAGCCAGTTTTCCTGAAGAGACTATAAGTATCTTTTTGGTAACTTACTGGTTTTACATCAAACTGGAACAAAAGAAGTCAGGTCATAAGAGAGGCACTTCTTACTCATAGACTATGATTTTTTAATAACTGGCAATCAAAACCCATAGAGAGCTACCAGAATGACAATGGATGATACTCTATGCAGTGTGATACAAGAAAGGAGAGAGTTCCATCTAGATCAAGGTTTGTAGCACTAGCGAGGTAGTAGAGAAGGCCTGAGAAGAGAGAAGGGAGCTAGCAGACCCTGGCTCTGTCCTTTAGAGCTCTGCCCCACATCCAAAGCCATCATCACATGAATGGAGCCCCTGCCTCAGGCTTGCAGTTACTTGATTTTATTTGAGAAACAGCAAAATATCTGTGATCCCTGAAGAACAGAAAGGTGGTAGAAAGACCTGACAATTAGGAAATTTAGAAGGGCAAGAACAAGCAATAAATCTGAATTGAAGCAAATGTAAGCTCAGAATGCTATTACACATGATGATTG
>NW_007175585.1:0-851 GCF_000164805.1 Carlito syrichta
AATCAGCTTCATTTTAACCAGAGAAACTTGAGGCTCAGAACAAAAAGTTCTGTGATCACATAGCCAGGACATGAAGACAGGGCTGAAGACATGAAGATGCTGCCACAGGAAGTACAACGAGGAGTGGCAAGAGGACAGTCCCATGTCCCAGGGAAGCTGGACTCCCTCCCTGCCCCGTGGCCTCTCCACAACGGGGGGTCCTGTCAAAGCCACAGCACGAGGTGGAAAGGATGAGGTCACAGCCATTCATTGACTTCCCATTTTATTCTCAGTGCAGTGCATACACCGCAGGCCAACAGGACCCAGGTCCCCCCTGCCCCGAGCCCAGGACCCGGCTCAGTCCATCGAGGTCGACCACTGCTGTGGTAGCTGGAGGGGCACTGAGAGGTAGGCGGGAAGTGTGAGGGGCGCTGACCACAGAGGGATCGTGTGCCAGGGTGCCCATGCGGGTGCCAGGGCCTCCTCCACGTAGATCACAGGCTGGGGCACGAGTGGCTCCTCCACGTAGACCACAGGCTGGGGCACCAGTGGCTCCTCCATGTAGATCACAGGCTGCGGCACCAGTGGCTCCTCCACGTAGATCACAGGCTGGGGCACGAGTGGCCCCTCCATGTAGATCGCAGGCTGTGGCGCCCACAGCGGCTCCTCCAAGTAGACGGGAAGGGCGCAGCCCAGGGGCTGGAACTCCGGAGGCAGGAAGTCAGCCCCGTCCGCACAGGGAGGACCTGGAGAGACAACGTGGAGAATCATGAGGACATGGCCCTCCCTGGTCGCAAACCCATCCCTGTACCCAGCCTGGCCCTGGCACCATGTCCCTTCTGAGTCGCCCAGGTGCAAAGTCCCTCAGGGCC
>NW_007175586.1:0-656 GCF_000164805.1 Carlito syrichta
CTCCTCGGCACACAGCTCCTTCCAAGCTCTGCCTCCTCGTCGAGTGGCCGCCTGTGTCCTCTGAGTGTCCGGACCCTCCCTGGGTCAGTCTCGGTGTCCTCAGAGGCAGGCCCCTGGCTCAGCCGGCCCCCAGTGCTCTTGTGTGTTTACAGTGGTGCCCTTTGTCACAGCTGAAGGGATAAGGAAGGGGTGGACACATCCCACTCTCTGCAACTGGCACTCACGACACGCTGGAATGCACAGGAATGTGCGGATCCATTCGTTTTTATTCATCGGCAGCTATTCTCAGGCCCTGGAAGTGCTCAATTCTTAAAATATGATAAAGCTCGGCACGGTGGCTCAAGCCTGTGATCCCAGCACTTTGGGAGGCTGAAGAGAGGTGATTGCTTGAGCCCAGGGGTTCGAGATCAGCCTGAGCAACTCGGTGAGACCTCGCCTCTACAACATATCAAAAAATGAGCCAGGTGGGGTAGCTTGCACCTGTAGTTCTGGCTACTTGGAAGGCTGAGGTGGAATGATCGCTGGCACCCAGCAGGTTGACGCTGGGGTGCCCGTGAACTTGCTACTGCACTCCAGCCTGGGCGATGGAGTGAGAACCCGACTCAAAACACACACACACACACACACACACACACACACACACACACACACACACA
>NW_007175587.1:0-3974 GCF_000164805.1 Carlito syrichta
AGGCTCCTTCCTGGGCTTGGTCCCTGTTCGCAAGCACCCACTTCTCTTCCACTTTCTGCCACGCCGTGATGCAGCCGGGGACCCTCACCAGAGGGGAAGCAGATGCTGGAGCCATGGCTCTCGCACTTCCCAGCCTCCAGAAGCACAAGCCAAGGAAATCTCTGTTCTTTATGAATCACCCAGTCTCAGATACCCTGTTATGGTAACAACGAACAGACTGAAACAAAGTCCAAGTGAGAAATTATAAGAACCTGAGCTAAGAAGTATTTTGTAGAGTGAGTGGAAATGTTCAGTCAATAATTTTAATACATGTTGCCAAACATCTGTCTCAGAAGGAGGTATTGCTTTGAATGCCCACAACAAATAAGACTCCTTGCTTTTGAGTTTAGTTTTCCTAAGTATCCATGATATGAGTTATCTATTTAATCAATTACCTACCAGAAAAGATATTACCAATAACTAGCATTAAAAAAAAGGCAAACAAAGGGAGAAAAAGAAAGAGAAGATGCGATGGGACAAGGAGAATAAAAGGAATATGGTTAAATAGTGACACAATGGAGCTTTTCTCATTGGAACCTAGACTGCCTAACCTCTTTTGGAGAACTGAATTATTTGTCATCTTCTCAGTAAAAACACTATCATAAGTTGATTTTACTGGGGATTTTAAAGTTACCTATAGGTCTCAAGAAATTGCTTATTACCCGATTTCTGAATGCATTAAGGAAAAGTAATCTAAGTAAAAATTATAGAATTATTGTTATTATTATTATTTTTTAAGAGAAGGCTTTGCTCTATCATTCAGGATGGAATACTGACTCACTGCAGTCTGAAGTCCTGGGCTCAAGGGATCCTCCTGTGTCAGATTCCTGAGTAGCCTGTACATTATGTCCAGCTAATTTCTAAATTTTTTTGTAGAGAAGGGGGTTTCACTATGTTGCCCAGGCTGGTCTTGTACTCCTGGCCTCAAGCAGTCTTCCCGTCCCAACTTCCCACAGTGCTGGGATTACAGGCATGAGCCACCACATCGGGCTATAAGTATATAGTTATGAAAGGCATTTGGAGGTCATAGTACTGACTGCTGAAGATCCAAAAGCCATAAAGACCATAAAATTTGGGTATGCTAAAGAAGTATGTGAAGTAAATGAGAAAAAAACACAATACCTCTTCCATATTTGGGCTACTGTTAGCAATTTCCAGACTTCAGACCTGAAGGAGCAAAATAGTACTCTGGAAACTATTTCAGACTTTAAAGATTTAATTAAATGTCTTTTTAGAGACAAGAAACAGGATCTGCAGAGGGAGGAGAAAAGAAGGCAGGCTTAAACTGCTTAGCTCACATGAGTAAAAACAAAAACCATTTTGGTTACATAAGCACAGTTTTCCGCAAAGTAGCCTAGACTATAGAGAAACTACAAATTGAAAAATTCATCAATAGCCACAATCTAATAAATGAGAGTCTACTTTGATAATAAAGTTGCTAATTTTAAAAACAACCACACCAATTTCATCACTCCCTTTTTGAAATAGTTTCTCCACAAGGCTTCCTAGATACCATACACTCCTGGTTCTTTTTCTCCTTCACTTGCTACATTTTTCAGTCTCTTTTATTTATTCTTCTTCATCTCTCTAAAATCAGAATTTTAGAGTGTGTTGGGATCCTCGGACTAAGCCACTAGCAGATAACACAATGAATTGCCTTTCCTCACAACCCTGAAAACAGCCATAAAACCTGAACATACAACAACAACAAAAACAGAACCCTATCTAAAGGTATTAGAGAGTAAATGGAAGCAGATAGACTCTGACGGGGAGTCTGATATTACTCCGAGGAAAGAAGATACAAAGCTACATGGTACAGATAAGGTACCATCTAATCAGAGTTTAGTCTAAGGTTAATGTTAATGTGTATGGTTCAGTAGCAGCAGTAGAGTTACCCCTGGACAAGTGAATCCAGGATTCGTTATCCACTGAGAGCAGAGTAAACCCAGAAGGGAAAGAGAAAAGGGATCTCTATATCTAAACTAACCATACAAAGAATAGATTCAAGGCATGCTAAAAGACAAAAGATCTAAACTGAAAGAAACTGCTGTCCAGAAAACATAGTTTGAAGTTAACGTCTAGTCAAGAAATTACTTACTAAAACCTCCATTATTGGAGACAACCGTTTTCAGAATTTCTACAACTTAATCTTCATAATGTCCAGGGTGCAATCCAAATTTACCTAGCATATGAAGAACAAAGAAAACAGAACATTTTTACTCTCCATAATAAAAAATGACCATTATCTCTATCCTCAACAATTTAAAAAAATTGTTAATGAATGAGAATATTT
The DNA here is from genome assembly GCF_000164805.1 of Carlito syrichta. Taxonomy (NCBI): domain Eukaryota; kingdom Metazoa; phylum Chordata; class Mammalia; order Primates; family Tarsiidae; genus Carlito; species Carlito syrichta. The sequence goes on from NW_007175587.1 coordinate 2,333, forward strand.
TCAGAGAAATAAATTATTCCAGTATAGAAACAATAAAAAAGTTGTAACAGATCAGTCATGGAACATCAATATGTCTCAAAGTATCATTTCACAGATTACTTAATAACTGCAAACAAGAAAAGAATCCTTACCATGGAGAATGTTGTCTGGCAGACAACATTTATACTAAGTACTGGAACTCAGCACTGACAGTAAGGAGATAAACATGAATGTTATACAAGGATTATTATTATCTTGTAGTATTACAATTTTTTTCTGAGTTTGAAGTATTTTCCAAAAAGTTAGAAGGATAAGTATAAATACAATATAATTAAATTGTATGAAACACAAAAGAAAAAAAAAGCTAAAAGAAAGACTTGCAAATCAGGAAGGGAAGAATTAAAGTAGCTGTCTTGGGATGGGATCTATTTACCTTCTTTATCGTGAGGAAACTCAAGGAAAGGAAGGAAATAGTTTGATCTCTGTGTTAATGTGCTGATAACTGATCTTCCTGGTAAATGGATTAATTTGTTAGGAGGAAGGCCCTTGTCTAAAGAATGCTTTTAGTAGGATGCCCCCTGTTAAAAATACCTACTATAAGCAAACTCAGAATCTATGGAATTATAAAGAAGGGCACACTGGAGAATACCATGTGAGCTGAATAACTACAAGGTATGGAATGGAGAAGTTTTAAAACCTAAACATTCTGAGGTAGTAACCAGCCATCCTCATTTGAGACTCGCTGGGGCAGAAAGTATATGTCTGATACGGAAGGGAAGGACCAGTGGAATCATATGGAGTTCCAGACCTCTCCTTGCTTCACCTGTGCCTTCTGTCTGCTTGCATTCTTAAAACTAGTAGCAAACCTAGGTTCTACATAAGATCTCTAACAAGTGGGTCTGATACGATATGATTCTTTATCATAATATGATTCTCACAAATAAAAGATAAAACTGTCAAAAATAATTATAGTCTAAGATTAACAATTGCCTTTAATACAATTACTTTAGGAGAATAAATGAACTAAATGTTAATTTGACATAGTTAATTAACAAAGTACTGTACATTTACAGGATATAATAAGGCATCTTTTACCCTGTGGAAAAATTTTTTAAAGCATTCACAGGAAAACAAACTTACTGAAAATCACAGTATGTGAAATTATGAAAAAAAAAAAACAAAAAAACCTCAATAAATTTTTTAAGCCGGGCTCGGTGGCTCAGCCTGTAATCCCGTGCCTTTGGGAGGCTGAGGTGAGTGGATTGCCTGAGCCCACGGGTTCAAGACCCGCCTGGGCAGCAAGACCTCATCTCTACAATAAATCAAAAAATCAGCCGGGCGTGGTAGCACATGCCTGTAATTCCGGCTACTTGGAAGGCTGAGGTGGAAAGATCGCTGGAATCCAGCAGGCGAGGCTGCGGTGACCGGAAGTGGCCACTGCACTCCAGTCTGGGCGACAGAGTGAGACTCCAACTCAAAAACAAAACAAAACAAAACAAAAAACAAAATAAATTTTTTAAAAGCATATATAACCAGACATATCACATACATCTAAATAGTATATAAATATACCGGGGGTGCCAAAAAAATGTATAGACATTATAAGAGATGTTGTCTGTGCATAACGCTTAGAACTTGAATTGAATTATGTGTAGTATGAGGG
>NW_007175588.1:0-9105 GCF_000164805.1 Carlito syrichta
CGGATGGAATACTGACTCACTGCAGTCTGAAGTCCTGGGCTCAAGGGATCCTCCTGTGTCAGATTCCTGAGTAGCCTGTACATTATGTCCAGCTAATTTCTAAATTTTTTTGTAGAGAAGGGGGTTTCACTATGTTGCCCAGGCTGGTCTTGTACTCCTGGCCTCAAGCAGTCTTCCCGTCCCAACTTCCCACAGTGCTGGGATTACAGGCATGAGCCACCACATCGGGCTATAAGTATATAGTTATGAAAGGCATTTGGAGGTCATAGTACTGACTGCTGAAGATCCAAAAGCCATAAAGACCATAAAATTTGGGTATGCTAAAGAAGTATGTGAAGTAAATGAGAAAAAAACACAATACCTCTTCCATATTTGGGCTACTGTTAGCAATTTCCAGACTTCAGACCTGAAGGAGCAAAATAGTACTCTGGAAACTATTTCAGACTTTAAAGATTTAATTAAATGTCTTTTTAGAGACAAGAAACAGGATCTGCAGAGGGAGGAGAAAAGAAGGCAGGCTTAAACTGCTTAGCTCACATGAGTAAAAACAAAAACCATTTTGGTTACATAAGCACAGTTTTCCGCAAAGTAGCCTAGACTATGGAGAAACTACAAATTGAAAAATTCATCAATAGCCACAATCTAATAAATGAGAGTCTACTTTGATAATAAAGTTGCTAATTTTAAAAACAACCACACCAATTTCATCACTCCCTTTTTGAAATAGTTTCTCCACAAGGCTTCCTAGATACCATACACTCCTGGTTCTTTTTCTCCTTCACTTGCTACATTTTTCAGTCTCTTTTATTTCTTCTTCTTCATCTCTCTAAAATCAGAATTTTAGAGTGTGTTGGGATCCTCGGACTAAGCCACTAGCAGATAACACAATGAATTGCCTTTCCTCACAACCCTGAAAACAGCCATAAAACCTGAACATACAACAACAACAAAAACAGAACCCTATCTAAAGGTATTAGAGAGTAAATGGAAGCAGATAGACTCTGACGGGGAGTCTGATATTACTCCGAGGAAAGAAGATACAAAGCTACATGGTACAGATAAGGTACCATCTAATCAGAGTTTAGTCTAAGGTTAATGTTAATGTGTATGGTTCAGTAGCAGCAGTAGAGTTACCCCTGGACAAGTGAATCCAGGATTCGTTATCCACTGAGAGCAGAGTAAACCCAGAAGGGAAAGAGAAAAGGGATCTCTATATCTAAACTAACCATACAAAGAATAGATTCAAGGCATGCTAAAAGACAAAAGATCTAAACTGAAAGAAACTGCTGTCCAGAAAACATAGTTTGAAGTTAACGTCTAGTCAAGAAATTACTTACTAAAACCTCCATTATTGGAGACAACCGTTTTCAGAATTTCTACAACTTAATCTTCATAATGTCCAGGGTGCAATCCAAATTTACCTAGCATATGAAGAACAAAGAAAACAGAACATTTTTACTCTCCATAATAAAAAATGACCATTATCTCTATCCTCAACAATTTAAAAAAATTGTTAATGAATGAGAATATTTTCAGAGAAATAAATTATTCCAGTATAGAAACAATAAAAAAGTTGTAACAGATTCAGCCATGGAACATCAATATTGTCTCAAAGTATCATTTCACAGATTACTTAATAACTGCAAACAAGAAAAGAATCCTTACAATGGAGAATGTTGTCTGGCAGACAACATTTATACTAAGTACTGGAACTCAGCACTGACAGTAAGGAGATAAACATGAATGTTATACAAGGATTATTATTATCTTGTAGTATTACAATTTTTTTCTGAGTTTGAAGTATTTTCCAAAAAGTTAGAAGGATAAGTATAAATACAATATAATTAAATTGTATGAAACACAAAAGAAAAAAAAAGCTAAAAGAAAGACTTGCAAATCAGGAAGGGAAGAATTAAAGTAGCTGTCTTGGGATGGGATCTATTTACCTTCTTTATCGTGAGGAAACTCAAGGAAAGGAAGGAAATAGTTTGATCTCTGTGTTAATGTGCTGATAACTGATCTTCCTGGTAAATGGATTAATTTGTTAGGAGGAAGGCCCTTGTCTAAAGAATGCTTTTAGTAGGATGCCCCCTGTTAAAAATACCTACTATAAGCAAACTCAGAATCTATGGAATTATAAAGAAGGGCACACTGGAGAATACCATGTGAGCTGAATAACTACAAGGTATGGAATGGAGAAGTTTTAAAACCTAAACATTCTGAGGTAGTAACCAGCCATCCTCATTTGAGACTCGCTGGGGCAGAAAGTATATGTCTGATACGGAAGGGAAGGACCAGTGGAATCATATGGAGTTCCAGACCTCTCCTTGCTTCACCTGTGCCTTCTGTCTGCTTGCATTCTTAAAACTAGTAGCAAACCTAGGTTCTACATAAGATCTCTAACAAGTGGGTCTGATACGATATGATTCTTTATCATAATATGATTCTCACAAATAAAAGATAAAACTGTCAAAAATAATTATAGTCTAAGATTAACAATTGCCTTTAATACAATTACTTTAGGAGAATAAATGAACTAAATGTTAATTTGACATAGTTAATTAACAAAGTACTGTACATTTACAGGATATAATAAGGCATCTTTTACCCTGTGGAAAAATTTTTTAAAGCATTCACAGGAAAACAAACTTACTGAAAATCACAGTATGTGAAATTATGAAAAAAAAAAAACAAAAAAACCTCAATAAATTTTTTAAGCCGGGCTCGGTGGCTCAGCCTGTAATCCCGTGCCTTTGGGAGGCTGAGGTGAGTGGATTGCCTGAGCCCACGGGTTCAAGACCCGCCTGGGCAGCAAGACCTCATCTCTACAATAAATCAAAAAATCAGCCGGGCGTGGTAGCACATGCCTGTAATTCCGGCTACTTGGAAGGCTGAGGTGGAAAGATCGCTGGAATCCAGCAGGCGAGGCTGCGGTGGCCGGAAGTGGCCACTGCACTCCAGTCTGGGCGACAGAGTGAGACTCCAACTCAAAAACAAAACAAAACAAAAAACAAAATAAATTTTTTAAAAGCATATATAACCAGACATATCACATACATCTAAATAGTATATAAATATACCGGGGGTGCCAAAAAAATGTATAGACATTATAAGAGATGTTGTCTGTGCATAACGCTTAGAACTTGAATTGAATTATGTGTAGTATGAGGTTTGCTCAAAAATGGCATTAGTCAAACGAATGCTAGTGTCACCATGCGATAGGCAGGAGAGTCAAAGAAAATGGCAGAAGCACAGTTGTTATTCGAAAAGCACAAGACCATTTTGCAGTAGTATTGGAAATTCAAGAACACTGTGGAAATACAACAACAATGGAGGCATGAGTATGCAACAGAATCTCCAACACGCCTAACAACTGCACACATTTGTGATGACTCTGAGATGTGTGGTACTGTGTGTGATGTGCATCAGGGAAGATCTGGGAGACAACACACTGCAACAAGTCCTGCAGTAGTTCACTATAATCATAAGGATCTGGACGCTGATGGTGACCACTTTGAGCATCTCATAATTACAGAAGTCAAATGCTACGTGTATTCATCTTTTGTTGTCAGTATATATTGAGCATTACAATTTTAATATAGTTTTTCCTTTCTTAAAATGTGTATACATCAGCCGGGCTCGGTGGCTCAGCCTGTAATCCCGCGCCTTTGGGAGGCTGAGGTGAGTGGATTGCCTGAGCCCGTGGGTTCGAGACCCACCTGGGTAGCGAGACCTCATCTCTACAATAAATCAAAAAAATCAGCCGGGCGTAGTAGCGCATGCCAGTCTGGGTGACAGAGTGAGACTTCAACCCCCCCCAAAAAAAGTGTGTATACATTTTATTAATTATTTATATGATGATAAACCCCTAATCCAAGGAGTGTGTGCAGCCTAGAATACTTCTGAACATGTCCTTTGAAATAGGATTAGAACTATTTACACAGTTGTGATGAGGCTCAAATGATACGATATGGTTATATTATTTTGATGATATATGATTTTATCTGATTTTATAAAACACCTCTATAGATTATAATCTATACAATGTTTCCTATTCGTGGTCCACTAATGACAGCCACTTAGAAAAAAGTTTTGAAGAAGCATGAGACAAGGTGATCCTAACTGCTGATACAAGTTCAAAGAATGGTTTTAATAATAAACATGAGCATGTAAAAAAAGGGGAATAAAGCAAAAGAGAAATAATTTTAAAATAAAGAAGAGGTAGCAGACAAAATAATGTCTCACAAAAAAAATACAATTTCTTGTCTTATAAAAATAATCAGGATAGGAAGAACCAATAACCTCAAGAAAGAAAGGCAAAAAAAGCAGATGTAGGCGACTGTATATTTAGCTATGAGGCACCAAAGGATTTGAAGACATATTGCACATCTTTAGGCCATTTTTCCCCTAGAGGTTACATATCATAGTTTTTAAATTATCTCATCCAATCTCTAAGAAAGCGAGCCTAGATATATTTTCGGATGTTAGATATATCTTAGGATCTTACAGAAGCAGTAAAGTGGCTAACATCATTAGCTTTATAGAATCTGACACTTAACAATCATCTAATCGAGCTCGTTGGCTCAGCCTGTAATCCCACGCTTTGGGAGGCTGAGGTGAGTGGAATGCCTAAACCTGCGGGTTTGAGACCCGCCTGGGCAACTCGGCGAGATCTCATCTCTACAATAAATCAAAAAATTAGCTGGGCATGGTAGTGCATGCCTGTAGTTCCAACTACTTGGAAGGCTGAGGCAGAAAGATCACCGGAGTCCAGCAGGTCGAGGCTGCAGTGGCCGGGAGCATGCCACTGCACTCCTGTCTGGGCAACAGAGTGAGACTCCAACTCAAAAAAAAAAAAAAAAAAATCACCTGACTTTGAACAACTTGCTTAATTTCTCTAAGTTTCAGTTTATTATTCTGTAAGACAGGAATAAAAATGGTACCTACCTCATGAGATGGTGAGTAACATATAATATAGTGCCTGGCAAATAGTAAATGCTCAGTAAAAGCTAGTTATTATCTTTATTATTGAGGAAAGGATTTCTTGCTCATTTTGAGTAATTTCAGTATATGGGAACCTCCAAAACAATTTATTTATTAAAAATTGTGTATTTATTCTTACATGTTTAAATTTCAGTCACCTTCAAAGTATTCTCCTATCAAGACACTTTTCCACTGCTCAAAACAGGTTTTGAACTCACTAATTCTGATGCCTTCTAGCGCTTCTTCTGTTTCTTGTTTCACCTCTTCCACATGGGCAAAACGTTTCTCTGTGAGAACTTTTTCATCCAGGGAAACAAAAAAACAACTGCTCAGGGCAAGATCCAGTGAACAGGGAGGGCAGGACACAAGAGGGTCATGCCGTTTTTGGTCAAAAACTGCTGAACACTCAGCATGGTGTGGGCAGGCGCTTTGTGATGGTGGAAGAACCAGTCACCTGTTTGCCATAACTAGGGATGTTTCTTCTGCAAATTGTGACCCAACCTTCTCAAAGCTTCCAGAAAAAAACTTTGGTTGATTGTATGATGTGGAGAAATAAACTCCAAGTGCACTACAAAGGGCCCACCCTCCAAAAGATAACTCGGGGTTTTTTTGTGTGTGTCCCCCTCACATGCTTTAATTTAACATCTTCTTCTCCAGGTAAATAACTTAGGGATGCTGATAAGTTACTTTAACTTCCAAAGAAAAAGGAACCATTTAGAACCAGTACTTTATACTAATATCAAAATTAAAAGTATGAATACTATTAGAAAAGGCAATAAAGACTTAGTATTCATACATCATAGTCTATAAAATTAGAATCTACAATTTTATACTATCCTAAAGATCAGGCCATTTTTTTTTCTTGGTCAGAAAAAACAAACTCCCATTTCTAAAAATATCACAGGTTTTCTTCATGAGGAAGTCATCTTGCAATAAAACACCCCATTATCATAGAAAGCCAGTATAGGGCAGTATGTCACGAATGAGAATAAAAAATATAGTGGTATACGAGCCAAGGTAAAACAATTCCTCTGGAAAAATAAATAAGTAGAAGTTTTCCCCCAAATTTAACAGAGACTGTGAGGTTTTTTTTCTTTTTTTTGGTCACAATTTCTTTGATACTCCCAAATATATGATAAACAATTCTTAAGGCAATAACAATGACCCTTCGATTAAGAAAAATGCCATATGTATTTGCTTCTTTTAGAAAAAAGACCAATTTTGTAAAAAAAAAAACAACCCCAGCCCCCCCCCAAAAGTTAGAAATGAAATTTGACACCTAAGAAAAGCAAACATATGGTCTTTCTAGTATTCTTTTTAATTATGGCTTTTATATTTAAATTTAATCCTGTTTTTAAGCAGCATTACAAAGAAAGTTAAAGTCAGAGTAGTCAACTAGGCCTACTTTAACCCCTGCCAAAAATTCGACACACACACACAATAAATTTTATGAATTCAAGGTGCATATAAGCTATGAATTCAGGCCATCTAAGAGGCAATAATTTCATAGTGGTCTTTTATAATCACAGGAAAAAATAGAAAACAAACTATGGCAGTGGCACAGTAAACTTGTAATCCTATGAACTTTATCATTGAGTATGATTTCTCTTTGCTGATGAGATTTTACAAAAACAGAAAACAAACTTTACATACAGGTCAAATAGGATAACTTTTCTAATTAACTGAATTAAATTCATTATTGAGAGTTACAAAAGGGAGATATTCTAAAGATTTCTATGTCTTCTGCTCTCAAACTCATTATACACCGAATATATTTATTATATATATTGCATTCTTTCAATGGTAAAATAAAATGAGCAATTATATAGTAGCTCAAAGCCCCTGAATAATTTAGGGTTACAAAAATAAGTATTCAGAAGAAATTACAGGGAAAAATTCAGGTAGATAATGTAATTTGGTAAGAACCTTGGTTAAGAGAAAGTAAAAGAGAGGTACATTGTAACTGCCTATCTTAGTGCTATCCTCAAAACAGACATCTCTAATGATTTATTTCTTATAGGAATATCATGAAAAAAAAAGAATGTGAAAAGGTCTAAATAATATACAAACCAAAAGAGACAAATAATCACTAGGAGTAAAATACAGTTTTTCTTCTTCTTTTTGAATGACTAGATAAAGGGGATTATAACTTTGAGAGAAAAAAGATGTTCAAATGAATTCCTTGAATTTGGCAGTCCTGTGGTGGTAGGGGAGGCAAACACAAGAAACAAATATACCTAGTATCAAAGAGTCATTCCCTATTATCTGATTTTATTCAGATTAACTGGAAAAACTATGTTTTATTAAACACTTTACCATCTCTTTAAAAGAGGAAAGGGTGAGAAGCTTTGATAACCTAATTTAGATAAAAGATTCTTAGAAAACTCTCTTGCTCTTTTATCTAAATAAAAACTTGAAAGTTATACCAAAATATAATAGTCAAACATGCATGCAAAATGACCCCTGCAATTAAGATAACTGTTGGTACCAAACATTGTTTTTAAGTTCTACAATAAAACAGTCTTCCAGACATTTAATGGTATTCATCTGGTAAATGAAAGTTTCCACAAAATAAGAGCAGCAAAAAGACCTAAAAATTATGCTAGTGAAGAGTCTGATTGAAAAAAAATAACCAATAATATGGGTCATGCTGACCTAACACTAATTTTATTTCAAGTGACTACAGAACTGAATAAAATGCTGACACCATGACATAAACATTTATTGAGCTGGTAATAGGCAAAGCATGATGTAAGCTGCTAATATCACCATCCACATTCCCAAATAGCATGAACACTTTAATTCTTGAACTGAGTTCATGTCTAACTTATAGTAAAAATAAAAATCTTAGGCACAAGGCACTATTAATCATAGATGAGTTTAGTTTGGGAAAATTTTGACTCAAATTAGTTAAAAACATGGAAAAATGCAAGCTTAAACATACTACGATTTACTAAATGTGCTACATTCTTCATCAAACAGGCCCATATAAAATAAGTCTTAGGCAACTCCCAGGAATATTCAAATAAGCAATATCACACACAAAATGTAGGCTAACAGGAGATGTAGCAACATATAAACACATATCCCCTACAAGTCCTTACCTTCAAGGCATGGATTTCTTCAAGCAATCATTGGTGCCCATCTTTGGTTTTTTAACAGTGCATCTTCAGTACCCCTGGAAAAAAAAGTTACAATATACAGCTAGGCAAAGCACTAATTTTGACTCATAATAAAAAGTTTCTTTACTTCTTTTAGAAAAGCATAACAAATCTCTAAATAACAAACACTCCCCCATCCTTCACTGCCTGTTCCCCCTTCCTCCCAACATACACCCCAACTTCATAAAAAAAATCCAAGTGTTGGAAACTAGCTAAAATAAGCATTGTCCTGGTATTACATGACTATTACCACTAATATACAGTTTGGCTTTCCTAGTTTTTTAATGGAAAGGTCAAGAGTATTTTTATCAATCAACAGCACATTGTACTTAATGTAATAAGCTACAGTTAAGGTTTGGGTAAATTTTTATGAAGTAAAAATTAATTTCTATAATTTTTGGAAAAAATAAGAGGACTAACTTCTAACACATTTATGAAAGAAAAAAAAGAAAAAAATTAATCAGGAACAAAACACACTTGAAGACTTTCTAAGAATTCATGCCCAAATCAAAACTACAAATAAAATACTTCCTAACACTAGTGATGCTGAAAGTACAAAACAGTATTTTTTTTAAAAAATTACATGGAACTCAATGTTCTGATAAACACTTCCACAAGGTACTGAAGATTTCAATTATTTCACAATTCAAAGAAAAAAGTTATATACAAGTTTTTCAATTGATTCAAGGTGTTACTATATTTGCTAAACTACATTAATGTCTTAAAATAACTAATACTATAAAACATATAACTCCAGCTGGGCTCGATGGCTCAGCCTGTAATACCACACTTTGGGAGGCTGAGGTGAGTGGATTGCTGGAGCCCGCGGGTTCAAGACTGGGCAACTTGGTGAGACCTCATCTCTACAATAAATCAAAAATTAGCCGGGCATGGTAGCGCATGCCTGTAGTTCAAGCTACTTGGAAGGCTGAGGCGGAAGGGTCACTGGAGCCCAGCAGGT
>NW_007175589.1:0-835 GCF_000164805.1 Carlito syrichta
CCAGGTCAGCTCACTCGCTGGCCGACTTGTTAAATCAGCTGACAAGTCGGCTTACTCTCCAGCTGATTAGTTAAGTCAGCTGTCAATTCAGCTCACTCACCGACCGACTTGTTTAGTTAACTCATTTGTTGGCTCACAAGCAGGCTGACTAGATAAGTCAGCTAAATGCTCAGCCTACTAGCTGGCTAACTAGTTGAGTTAGCTAACCCATCACTCTACTAGTCGGCCAACTTGTCAACTGATAAGTTAGCTCAGCTAACTAGTAAGCCTACTAGTTAGGCCAGCTAAATAGTTGGTCAACAATTCAGCTGAATAGTTAGTTTAGCAAATCAGAATGCCAACTCGCTAACTGAGCTAACTAGTTGACCAAATCATCAGTCAATATATTGACCCAGCTAACTAGTCGGGCGTCTAATTGGACAACTTGTTAAGGCAGCTAACAAGTCAGTCGTGTAGTCAGCCAATGTGTTATACCAGCTAACTAGTCGGCCGACTTATCAGTCAGCAAGTTAAGTCACCTAGCTAACTCGTTAACCAACTAGTTAAGTCAGCTAATTTGCTCATTTATCAACTAGTTAAAACAGTTAGTTAACTCGTTAACCAACTCGTTAAATCAACTAGCTATCTCGTTAGTCAACTAGTTAAGTCAGTTAACTAAGACTGCTAGCTAAACAGCTAGCTAGCTAAGTCAGCTAACTAAGTCAGCAAGTTCACTAATTAGCTAAATATGTCAACTACTTAAGTCTGCTAAAAATCTAGTTAGCTAATTAGTTAAGTCAGCTAGTTATTCAGCTAGTTAAATAGTTAGCTAACTTTTATAATTCAGGTAGTTAAG
>NW_007175590.1:0-2570 GCF_000164805.1 Carlito syrichta
CTGCCAACTGGTCAGCAAACTAATCAGCTTGCTCACCAGCCAACAGGTCAACTAACTTGTTGGCTTGCTTGCAGGACAACAGTTCAGCTAACTAGTTGTCTTCCTCCCCAGCTGACTAGTTAAGTTAGCTCAGCAGTGGCTCGCTCACTGGTCGACTAGTTAAGGCAGCTCACCCTTCAGATCACTGGCAGGCCGACTAGTTGACTTGGCTCACTGGTCAGCTCAATTATTGGTCAACTAGATAAGTCTTCTGAGCAGTTGGCTGACTCGCAAGCTGACTAAATTCAGGTGACCAGAAAGTTCACACACCCGCCAATAAGTTAAGTCAGCTGACAGGTTGGCTCACTCGCTGGCCGACTTGTTAAATCAGCTGACAAGTCGGCTTACTCTCCAGCTGATTAGTTAAGTCAGCTGTCAATTCAGCTCACTCACCGACCGACTTGTTTAGTCAGCTCATTTGTTGGCTCACAAGCAGGCTGACTAGTTAAGTCAGCTAAATGCTCAGCCTACTAGCTGGCTAACTAGTTGAGTTAGCTAACCCATCACTCTACTAGTCGGCCAACTTGTCAACTGATAAGTTAGCTCAGCTAACTAGTAAGCCTACTAGTTAGGCCAGCTAAATAGTTGGTAAACAATTCAGCTGAATAGTTAGTTTAGCAAATCAGAATGCCAACTCGCTAACTGAGCTAACTAGTTGGCCAAATCATCAGTCAATATATTGACCCAGCTAACTAGTCGGGCGTCTAATTGGACAACTTGTTAAGGCAGCTAACAAGTCAGTCGTGTAGTCAGCCAATGTGTTATACCAGCTAACTAGTCGGCCGACTTATCAGTCAGCAAGTTAAGTCACCTAGCTAACTCGTTAACCAACTAGTTAAGTCAGCTAATTTGCTCATTTATCAACTAGTTAAAACAGTTAGTTAACTCGTTAACCAACTCGTTAAATCAACTAGCTATCTCGTTAGTCAACTAGTTAAGTCAGTTAACTAAGACTGCTAGCTAAACAGCTAGCTAGCTAAGTCAGCTAACTAAGTCAGCAAGTTCACTAATTAGCTAAATATGTCAACTACTTAAGTCTGCTAAAAATCTAGTTAGCTAATTAGTTAAGTCAGCTAGTTAAATAGTTAGCTAACTTTATAATTCAGGTAGTTAAGTCAGCTAGCTAACTAGTTAAGTCAGCCAGTTAATTCAGCTAGCTAAGTAAGATAGTTAAGTCACCTTTCTTAATTAGTCAGCTGGTTAGACAGCTAGTTTGCTAGTTAGCTAATGGGTTAAGTCAGCAGGTTGTGTCAGGTAGTTAGCTAGTTAACTGAAGGATTAAGTCAACTGGATGAGTCAGCTAGATAACTAGTTAGCAAACTGGTTGAATCAGCTGGTTGAGTAAGCTATCTAGCTAGTAAGCTAACGAGTTAATTCAGCTGGATGAGTCAGATAGCTAGTTAGCTAGTTAACGAGTTAAGTAATCTAGTTGAGTCAGCTAGCTTGCTTGTTAGCTAATGAGTTAAATCAGATAATTAGGAAAGATAGCTGGCATGTTAAATAAGGAGTAAGCTAACTAGCTAGCTAGCTGGTTAAGTCAGCTGGCTAGCCAGCTGGTTAGCTATTTAAGTCACCTTATTAAGTCATTTTGATGACCAGCAGGTTAGCTAGGTAGTTAGGTTGTTAAGTCAGCTGGCCAGCCAGTGGGCTATGTAAGAAGGTAGCTAGCTAAGTCAGCTGACTAGCCATCTGGCGTCTAGTTGTGTCAGCTAGTTAAGTCAGCTGACTATTCAGTTGTCTAGCTAGGTAGTTAGATAGTTAAGTCTGCTGGCTAGCCAGCTGGCTACTTCATTAAGTCTGCTAGTTAAGTCAGCTGGCTAGCCTGCTGACTAGCTAGGTAGATAGGCAATTAAGTCAGCTGTCTAGACACCTGGCTAGCTAGGTAAGTCAGCTAGTTAAATCAGTTTGTTATCCAGCTTGCTAGCTAGGTAGCTAGCTAGTTTTATCAGCTCTGTAGCCAGCTGGATAGATAGATAAGTGACCTAGTTAAGTCAGCTGACTAGCCCGCTGGATAGTTAGGTAGCTTGATATTTATTCAACTGGCTAGACAGCTGATTAGCTAGATATGTCACCCAGTTAATGCAGCTGGATTGCCAGATGGCTAGCTGTGTAGCAAGCTAGTTAATTCAACTGACTAGACAGCAGGTCAGCTAGTAAAGCCAGCTAGTTATGACAGGTAGCGTCATAGTTAAGTCAGTTCACTTGCCAGCTGGCTAGCTAATTTAGTCAACTATTTAACTCAGCTTGCTATCCAGGTGACTGGAGAGGTAGAGAGCTAGTTATGTCAGATGGCTAGCCAGCTGGATTACTAGTTAATGCAGCTAGTTTATTCACATGCCTGGCCAGCTACCTTGCTCGTTAATCAACTATTTAAGTCAGCTGCCTAACCAGAAGGCTAGCTTGTTAAGTCACCTCGTTAAGTCAGTTGGCTAGGCAGCTCACTAGCTAATTAAAAAGTTAGTTTAGTCATTTGACTACACAGCTTGCTAGGTAGTTATTTCAGCTAGTTAAGTCAGCTGGCTAGCTAGTTG
>NW_007175591.1:0-770 GCF_000164805.1 Carlito syrichta
TAGTCAGCTGACTATACAGCTGACATAACTAGCTAGCTAGTTAAGTCTGCTGGCTAGACAGCTGATATAAGTGCCTATCTACCTAGCTAGCCAGTAGCCTAGCCAGCTGACTTAACTAGCTGACTTAACGAAGTAGCCAGCTGACTAGCCAGCAGATTTAACTAGCTAGCTACCTTGCTAGACAGCTGGATAGCCAGCTGACTTAACTAGGTGAAATAACTAGATGCCGGATGGCTAGTCAGCTGACTTAACTAGCTACCTACCTACATAGCCTGCTGGCTTGCCAGCTGACTTAACTTTACCTAACTACCTAGCTAACCTGCTGAACAGCGAGCTGACTTAACTAGTTGACTTAAATAGATGGCCAACTGGCTAGCCAGCTGACTTAACCAACTAGCTAACTATTTAGCTTACTCTTATCTATCGTGCTTCCTAACTTTCTTAATTATCTGACTTAACTCGTTAACTAACAAGCTAACTAGCTGACTCAACCAGCTTACTTAACTCGTTAGCTAACTAGCTAGCTATCTGACTCATTCAGCTGACTTAACTCGTTAGATAAATAGCTAGCTAGCCTACTCAACCATCTGATTCAACCCGTTTGCTAACTACCTAGCTAGCTAATTCAACCAGCTGAATTAAGCCTTCAGTTAACTAGCTAACTAACAGACTCAACCTGCTGACTTAATCCATTTGCTAACTAGCTAGCTAACTGTCTTAACAGCTGACTAAATTAGAAAGCTGACTTAAATAGCTGACTTAGGTAGCTG
>NW_007175592.1:0-547 GCF_000164805.1 Carlito syrichta
AACTTGTTGGCTGACTAGTAGGCCAACAATTTAGCTGGTTTAAAACACTGGCTGACTACTAAGCTGACTTGTTTGCTGGCTTAATAAGTTGGTCGATTAGTCGGCTGTCTATTTATCTGGGTCAACTAGTTTACTGATGGTTTAGCCCACTAGTTAGCTCGGTTACCTAGTTGGCATGCTGGTTTCCTGAACAAACTAATCAGCCAAATAGTTGGCAAACTATTTAGCTGTCCTAACTAGCCGGCTGAATAGTTGGCTGAGCTAACTTATCAGCTGACAAGTTGGCCGATTAGTTGGCCAATTGGTTAGCTGACTTAACTAGTTGGTGTGTAGTATGCTGACCAGTTAGCTGACTTAACTAGTCGGCCTGCGAGTGAACCAAGTGAGCTGATTTAACTAGTCGGCCGGTGAGTGAGCCCACTTGTCAGCTGACTTAACTAGTAAGCCAGCGAGTGAACTGACTTGTCAGCTGACTTAACTAATCGACCAGTGAGTAAGCCGACTGGTCAGCTGACTTAATTAGTCGGCCAGCGAGTGAGCTGACTGA
>NW_007175593.1:0-822 GCF_000164805.1 Carlito syrichta
GCTCGGTTACCTAGTTGGCATGCTAGTTTCCTGAACAAACTAATCAGCCGAATTGTTGGCAAACTATTTAGCTGTCCTAACTAGTCGGCTGAATAGTTAGCTGAGCTAACTTATCAGCTGACAAGTTGGCCGATTAGTTGGCCAATTGGTTAGCTGACTTAACTAGTTGGTGTGTAGTATGCTGACCAGTTAGCTGACTTAACTAGTCGGCCTGCGAGTGAACCAAGTGAGCTGATTTAACTAGTCGGCCGGTGAGTGAGCCCACTTGTCAGCTGACTTAATTAGTAAGCCAGCGAGTGATCTGACTTGTCAGCTGACTTAACTAATCGGACAGTGAGTAAGCCGACTGGTCAGCTGACTTAATTAGTCGGCCAGCGAGTGAGCTGACTGATCAGCTGTCTTAACTAATCAGGCGGCATGTGAGCTCACTGGTCAGCTGAATTTAGTCAGCTAGTAAGTGAGCCAACAGCTCAGAAGACTTAACTAGTCGACCGGTGACTGGGCTGACCTGTAAGCCAACTTAACCAGTCGACTGGACTGTGAGCTCACAGGTGAGCTGGCTTAACTAGTCGACCAGCAAGCAAGCTGACCCATGAGCTGATTTAACTAGTCAGCTGGTGAGGAAGCCGATTAGTTAGCTGAGTTGTTCTCCTGTGAGTGAGCTGACAAGTTAGTTGACCTGTTGGCTGGTGAGCAAGCTGACTAGTTTGATGACTGCTTGGCAGACAAGTGAACTGACTAGTTAGCTGACCTGATGGAAAGCAAGCGAGCCCACTAGTTAGCTGACCAGATAGCTGAGTTACTAGCCGACTAGTTAGCTAA
>NW_007175594.1:0-364 GCF_000164805.1 Carlito syrichta
CCAGCTGTCTTAACTAGCTAGCTACCTGGCTGGCTAGCTGGATAGGCAGCCAACTACCTAGCTAGCTGACTGGTCACCTGGCTAGTAAGCCCCAATAAATAGCAAGCCTTCTGACTGAATAGTGGGACAGTCAGCTGGCTTAACTAGCCAGCCATTCTGCTGGTCAACCGGCTTGCCAGCCTATTTAACTAGCTGTCCACCTACCTGACCAGCCTACTAACAAGCCATTTTAACTTGCCGGGCACATAACTAGGCAGCTGGATAATCAGCTGACTTATCTAGCTGACATAACTAGATGGCCATTCGTCTAGCCAGCTGCCTTAACAAGCTAGCCACCTAGCTAGCCAGCTGGCTAGCCAGCTCA
>NW_007175595.1:0-1170 GCF_000164805.1 Carlito syrichta
CCACCTACCTGACCAGCCTACTAACAAGCCGTTTTAACTTGCCGGGCACATAGCTAGGCAGCTGGCTAATCAGCTAACTTATCTAGCTGACATAACTAGATAGCCATCCGTCTAGCCAGCTGCCTTAACAAGCCAGCCACCTAGTTAGCCAGCTGGCTAGCCAGCTCAGTTAACTCACTTACGTATATAGATAGCCATCTGGCTAAACAACTGACTTAATTAGCTAGCTACCTACCTAGCCAGGTGGCTAGCTAGCTGACTTAAATAGCTGACTTAACAAGCTAGCCAGCTGGCTAGCCAGCTGACTTAATTAGTTTGCTACTTGGTTGCCTAGATGGCTAGCCAGCTCACTTAGCTAGCTAGATATCCAGCTGGCTAGCTTCCTAGGCAGCCATCTAGCTATCTAATAGGCTGGCCAACTGGCTAGTCAGCTGGCTTAAATAGCCAGCCGTCTGGCTGGACAGAGGGATAGAAAGCCAGCTTAACTAGCCAGCCACCCTGCTGGCTAGCTGGCTAGCCAGCTGGCTTAATTAGCTGGCCACCTACCTGACCAGCCAGCAAACCATCCGTCTTAACTTGCTAGCCACCTAGCTATCCAGCTGGCTAGCCAACTAACTTAACTAGCTGACTTAACTATATAGACATCCGGCTAGCCAGCTGATTTAACTAGCTAGCCACCTAGATAGCAAGCCAGCTAACCAGGTCACTTAACTCACAGACTTTACTAGCTAGACACCCAGCTAGCCAGCTGACTTAATTAGCTAGCTACATACCTAGCCAGGTGACTAGCCAGCTGACTTAACTAACTGACTAAACAGCTAGCCAGCTGGCTAGTCAACTAATTTAACTAACGAAATACCTAGCTAGCCAGTTGGCCTGCCACTTGAATTAACTAGCTGACTTACCCAGTTAGGCAGCTGGCTAGCCAACTGACTCATCTATCTGACAGAGCTAGTTAGCCAGCTGGCTAGCCAGCTGACTTACTATCTGACATCTCCAGCTAACCAGGTGGCTAGCAAGCTGACTTAACTAGCTAGCTACCGAAATATAACGTTGGATTGCCTGCTGAATTTACTACCTAGCTACATAGCTAACCAGCTGGCTAGCGAGTTGACTTAACTAGGTGACTTAACTAGCTGGCCAGCTAACTAGCCAGCTGGCTTAACTGGG
>NW_007175596.1:0-643 GCF_000164805.1 Carlito syrichta
GATTTAACTAGCTGACTTGAGCAGCTAGCCTGCTGGCTAGCAAGCTGACTTATCTAGCTAGCTACCTACCAATCCAGCTGGCTAGACAGCTGACTAAACTAGCTGACTTAACCAGCTAGTTGGTTGGCTAGGCAGCTGACTTAACTTGAAGACATCACTAGCTAGGCAGGTAGCTATCTAGCTGACTTAACTAGCTAGTTCCTATCTTGCCAGTTGGCTAGCCAGCTCTCTTAACTAGCTGAATTATCCAGCTAGCCAGCTGACTAGCCAATTGACTTAAATACTTCGCCATTTAGCTAGCCAGCTGTCAACCCAGCTGATTTAATTAGCTGAATTAACTAGCTAGCTACTAACTAGACAGTTGACTTAAATAGCTAACTAGCTCGATACCTCGCTAGTCAGCTGATTTAAACAGTTAGCTAACTAGCTAGCTACCTAGCTAACAAGTTCAGTTAAATAGTTAGCTGTGTAGCTAGCTAGCTTACTTAACATGCTAGCTAACTAGTTAGCTTACTCATTATCTAATGTACTAGCTAGCTGTCTTAGTTATCCGACTTAACTCATTAGCTAATGAACTTCCTAGGTGGCTCAAGCAGCAGACTCAACTCGTGAGCTAACTAGCTAGCTAGCTTACTCAACCAGC
>NW_007175597.1:0-4159 GCF_000164805.1 Carlito syrichta
CTAACTGCCTAGCTTGCAAGCTGACTTAAATAGTTAGCTAAGTAGCTAGCTACCTAACTAATCAGCTGATTTATGTAGTTAGCTAACTACCTAGCAACCTAGGTAACAAGCTGACTTAAATAGTTAGCTATCTAGCTACTAGCTAGCTTAACCTGATGGCTACATATTTATCTTACTCGTTATCTAATCATCCTAGCTAGCTGACTTAATCATCTGACTTAACTCATTAGCTAATGAACTAGCTAGCTCTCTCAACTAGCTAACTTAACTCGTTAGCTAACTATCTAGCTAGCTGACTCATCCAGCTGACTTAATTGGTTAGTTAGCTAGCTAGCTAGCCTAGTCAAACAGCTGACTCACTATGTTTGCTAACTAGCTAGCTAGATAACTCAACCAGCTGACTTAACCCATTAGTTAACTAGCTAACTACCTGACAACCTGCTGACTTAACCCATTGGCTAACTACCTAGCAAGCTGTCTTAACCAGTTGACTAAATTAGGAAGCTGACTTAACTAGCTGACTTAGCTAACTGACTTAACTACTTAGCTAGCTGACTTAACTGGCTGGTTTAACTAGCTAGTTAGCTGACTTAGCTACCTGAATTAAATAGGTAGCTAACTATTTAGTTAGCTGAATAACTAGCTGACTTAACTAAATAGCTAACTAGTTAGGTAGCAGTTAATTAGCTGACTTAAATAGTTAGCTAACAAGTGAGCTAGCTGACTTAGCTAGCTAGCTAATTAGCTAGCTGACTTAGCTAGCTGACTTAACTAGTTGGCTAACGAGATAGCTAACTGTCTTAATGAGTTGGTTAACAAGTTAGCTAACTGTTTTAACTACTTGGTAAACGAGTTAATTAGCTGTCTTATTTAGTTGGTAAACAAGTTAGCTAGGTGACAACTTGGCTGATGATTCAGCCAACTACTTATCTGGTTTAACACATTCACTGACTTCTCGGCTGACATGTTTGCTGGCTTAACGAGTTGGCTGCCTAGTCGGCTGACTAGTTAGCTGTGTTAACTTGTTGACTGACTTGTTGGCCCACAAGTTAGCTCGGTTAACTACTTGGCTGGCTAGTTTGCTGACCTAGCTTGTCCGACTTGTGGGCCGACTAGTTAGCCGCCCTAACTATTTGGTCTACAAGTTAGCTGACCTAACTTGTCAGCAGACAAGTTGACCAACTAGTCAGTCGATTGGTTAGCTGACTTAAATAGTTGGCCGACTAGTCGGCTGACTGGTTATCTTACTTAATTAGTCAGTTGGCAAGTGAGCTGACTTGTCAGTTGACTTAACTAGTCAGCCAGCACGTGAGCTGACTGGTCAGCTGACTTTAGTCGGCTAGCTAGTGAGCCGAATGTTCAAAAGAGTTAACTAGTCGGCCGGCAAAAGAGCTGAACAGTGAACCGAATTAACCAGTCAGCCAGCTAGTGACCCGACAGGTGAGTTGTCTTAACTAGTTGGATGGTGAGTGAGCCGTCCTGTGAGCTGACTTAACTAGTCATCTGGCAAGTAAGCCGACTAGTTAGCTGACCTGTTGCCTGGAGAGCGAGCTGACAATTAAACTGACCTGTTGACTGGTGAGCGAGCCGACTAGTTTGATTACCAGTTGGCAGGCATGCATGACGACTAGTTAGCTGACCTAATGGAAAGCGAATGAGCCCACTAGTTAGCTGACCAGCTTGTTGCATTGCTAGCCAACTAGTTAGCTAAGTAACTAGCTGATTTGTTGTCTGACTTAGCTAGCTAGCTGACTAGCTAGCTGGCTATTTAGCTGACATAACTAGCTAGCAAACAAGATGTCTAACTCTTTAGCTAGCTAACTTAACTAGCTAGTTATTGGGCTGGTTAGCTGGCTAACTGACTTAACTATCTAGCTGATGATCTGGCTGACTAGCTAGCTGACTAACTAGCAAGTGGACTAGCAAGCTGACTAGTTAGCTGACTTCACTAGCTAGCTGAATAGTTAACTGACTTGCTAGCTGACTTAACTAGTTAACTGGTTAGCTAGCTGACTTAACAATCTGACCAGCTACTTGACTGGATAGCCGGCTAGCCTGCTGACTTAACCACCTAGCAAGATGGTTGAATACACGGCTAGACAGCTGGCTTAACTAGCTAGCTACCTGACTGGCTAGCTGGCTAGGCATTCAGCTAGCTTGCTAGTGGGTTGACCAACTGATTAGCAAGCCAGTGTAAATAGCCATCCTGCTGGCTGGACAGTTGGATAGCCAGTTGACTTAACTAGTGGGCCACCTAAACGACCAGCCTGCTAACCAACCAGCTTAACTTGCCAGCCACCTAGCTAGCCTGCCAGCTAACATGCTGTCTTAACAAGCATACTTAACTAGAAAGCCATCCAGCTAGCCAGCTGGCTTAACTGGCTAGCCACCCTCTATCCAGCCAGCCAGCCAGCTCACTTAACTCACTGACTAAACAAGCTAGGCAACCGGCTTGCCAGCTGACTTAATTAGCTAGCTGCCAAACTAGCCAGGTGGCTAGCCAGCTGACTCAACTAGCTAACTTAACCAGATAGCCAACTCGCTAGTCATCTGACTTAATTAGTTAGCTACCTAGCTAGCCAGTTAGCTAGTCACTTGAATTAACTAGCTGACTTAACCAGCTAGCCAGCTGGCTAGCTACCTGACTCAACTAGCTGACTTAGCTAGTTAGCCAGCTGGCTAGCCAGATGACTTAAGTAGCTGACATCACTAGCTAGCCAGGTGGCTATCCAGCTGACTTAACTAGCTGGATACCTAGCTAGCCAGTTGGCTAGTCACTTGAACTAACTGTCTTAACCATCTAGCCAGTTGGCAAGCCAGCTGTCTCAACCTTATGAGTTAGCTAGTTAGCCAGCTGGCTAGTCAGCTGATGTAATTAACTGAAATCACAAGGTAACCTGGTGGCTAGCCAGCTGACTTAACTAGCTAGCTACCTAAGTACACCCTGGCTTGACAAGTGACTTATCTACCTAGCTACCTAACTAACCAGCAGGCTGGCAAGCTGACTTATCTAGGTGACTTAACTAGCTAGCCAACAGACTAGCCAGCGGACTTAAGTAGATTGCTGCACAGCTAGGCAGTTGGCTAGCCAGATGGCTTAGCTAGCTGACATAACTAGCTAGCCAGCATATTTAACTAGCTGACTTAACTTGCTAGCTGCCTAGTTAGCCAGCTGACATTACCAGTTGAAATAACCAGCTAGCACATAGCTAGCAATCTAGCTAGCTAGCTAACTATCTATCAAGCTAGCCAAGTTAACTAGCTGACTTAACTAGCTAGCAAGCTGATATAACTAGGTGACTTAACTAACTGGCTGCCTAGCTAGCCAGCTGACTTAACTAGCTGAAATAACTAGCTAGCCAGCTGTCTTGCCATCTGACTTATCAAGCTTTTTAACTAGCTAGCCAACTGACTAGCCAACTAACTTAATGAAGTGACTTAACTAGCTAGCCAACTGGTTATCCAGCTGACCTAACTAGTTGATTGATGAGCTAGGCAGCTAGCCAGCCAGGTGTCAAAAATAGCTGGCTTAACTAGTTATCCAGCTTGATACCAGCTGATTTAACTAGCTCTATGCCTCTCTAGGCACCTGAATAGCCAGGTGACATAACTAGCTGACTTAATTAGCTAGCCACCTGACTAGATAACTGACTTAACTATGTCAATACCTAGGTAGACAGCTGGCTAGCCAGCTGGCTTAACTAGATGTCTTAACTAGCTGGCCTGCTTTCAAGCTGACTTAACTAGCTAATAAGGTAGCACACTTAAGTACCTAACTTAAGTAATTTGCTAACTAGTGAGCTAGCAGACTTAGCTAGCTAACTTTGCTAGCTAACTTAGTTATCTGACTTAAGTACTTGTTTAACGAGATGGCTAGCTGACTTAACAAGTTGGTTAATGAGCTAGCTGTTTAAAATAGTTGGTAAACGAGTTAACTGGCTGACTTAACTAGTTGGTTAAGGAGTTAGGTAGGTGACCTAACTTGTTGGCTGAGGTGTCGGCTGACTAGTTAGCTGGTTTAAAACTTTAGCTGACTCCTCAGTCGACTTGTTAGCTGGCTTAACAAGTTGGCGGACTATTCGGCCAACTAGTTAGCAGGGTTAATTATTTGACCTACGAGTTGGCCCACTTTTTAGCTTGGTTAACTAGTTGGCTTGCT
>NW_007175598.1:0-2220 GCF_000164805.1 Carlito syrichta
TTACCTAGCTAGCTGACTGACTGGCCAGCTGACATACTAGCTAACTACCCAGCTGGCAGCTGGCTAGCAAGCTGACTTAAGTAGCTGACTTAACCAGCTAGCTACCTAGCTAGCCAGCTGGCTTACCTAGTTTGCTTACCTGGCTAGCTAACTAGCTAGCTATCTAACTAGCCAGCTGACTTATCTAGCTGACTTAACCTAGCTAGCTAACTGATTAATATAGTTAGCTTCCTATCTAACCAGGTGATTTAACTAGCAGAAATAACTAGCTAGCCAGATGACTAGCCACCTGACTTAACTAGCTTTATAACTAGCTAACCAGCTGAATAGCCAACTGACAATGAACTGACTTAACTAGCTAGCCACCTTGTTGCCAGCAGATTTAACTAACTGACTTAACAATCTAGTTTGCTGGCTAGCCAGCTGACTTAACTAGCTGGCTACCTATCTAGCCAGTTGGATAGTCAGCTGACTTACCTAGCTGACTTAAGCTAACAAGCTGGCTATCCAGCTCACTTAACTAGCTAGCTACCTACCTAGCCAGTAGGCTAGCCAGCTGACTTAACAAGTTGACTTGAACAGGTAACCTGCTGGCTAGCAAGCTGACTTATCTAGCTAGATACCTACCTAGCCAGCAGGCAAGCTTGCTGACTTAACTAGCTATCTGGAACAGCTAGCCTGCTGGCTAGCAAGGGGACTTATCTAGCTAGCTACCTCCCTAGACAGCTGGCTAGACAACTGACTAAACTAGCTGACTCAAAAAGCTAGCCAGTTGGCTAACCAGCTGACTTAACTCACTGACATCACTAGCTAGCCAGGTAGCCATCTAGCTGACTCAATTAGCTAGCTACCTACCTTGCCAGTTGGCTTGCCAGCTCTCTTAACTAGCTGAATTAACCAGCTAGCCAGCTGGCTAGCAAACTGACTTAACAAGCTCACTACCTAGCTAGCCAGCTGGCTACCCAACTGACTTAACTAGCTGACTTAACTAGCTAACTACCTAACTAGCCAGTTGACTTAAATAGTTAGCTAACTAGCTAGCTACCTAGCTAGCCAGCTGACTTAAGTAGTTAGCTAACTAGCTAGCTACCTAGCTAGCCAGCTGACTTAAGTAGTTAGCTAACTAGCTAGCTACCTAGCTAACAAGCTGAATTAAATAGTTAGCTGCCTAGCTAGTTAGTTGATTTAACCAGCTAGCTAACTAGTTAGTTTGCTTTTAATATAACATGCTAGCTAGGTGACTTATCTACCAGATTTAACTAATTAGATAACGAGCTAGCTAGCTGACAAACCAGCTGATTAACTCATTAGCTAACTAGCTAGTTAGCTGTCTCATCCAGCTGACTTAACTCGTTGGCTAACTAGCTAGCTAGCCTACTCAACCATCTGACTCAACCCGTTTGCTTACTGGCTAGCTAGCTGACTCAACCATCTGACTTAACCCTTCAGTTTATTAGCTAACTACCTGTCTCAACCTGCTGACTTAACCTGTTTACTAACTAGCTAGCTAGCTGTCTTAAGCAGCTGATTAAATTAGAAAGCTGACTTAACCAGCTGAATTGGATAGCTGACTTATCTACTTAGCTAACTGACTTAACTGGATGACTTAACTAGTGAGCTAGCTGACATAACTACCTGAATTAAATATGTAGCTAACTATTTATCTAACTGAATAACTAGCTGACTCAACTAATTAGCTAACTACTTAGGCAGCAGGCTTAAGTAGTTGACTTAAATAGTTAGCTAACTAGTGAGCTAGTTAACTGGTTATGTAGCTGAATTACCTAGCTGACTTAACTAGTTGGCTAACGAGTTAGCTAGCTGATTTAATGAGTTGGTTAATGAGTTAGCTAACTGTTTTAACTAGTTGGTAAATGAGTTAACTAGCTGACTTACCTAGTTGGTTAATAAGTCAGCTAGGTGACTTATCTTGTTGGCTGATGAGCCGGCCAAATAGTTAGCTGGTTTAACATGTTGGCTGACTACTTGGTCAACTTATTTGCTGGCTTCACAAGTCAGTCGACTAGTCAGCCGACTAGTTAGCTGGGTCACCTAGTTGACTTAAGGTTTGGCCCGCTATTTAGCTTGGTTAACCAGTTGGCTGGTTGGTTTGCTGACCTAACTAGTCAGCTGACAATTTCAGTGACTAGTTAGGTGGCCTAACTAGTCGGCTGACTAGTTAGCTGAGCTAATATGTCAGCTGACAATTTGGCCGACTAG
>NW_007175599.1:0-2417 GCF_000164805.1 Carlito syrichta
GTGAGCCACCACACCCAGCCTATTCTTGACTTGAATGGGAATGTGTCTACTGTTTCCAATGAGGCATAATGATGGCGTTGGCATGGACATATATTTATTTTATGATGTTAAAGATGTATCCATCTGTTTCTCTTACTAAGATGTTTTATCAAGAATACATGTTAAATTTCTGTCAAATGCCTTTTTAGCATCATTGAAGATGATCGTATCATTTTCTCTTTTAAGCTATTAAAATGGTGAATTATATTAAAATGTTTCCAACTACTAAATTCTTCTTGCCTTTCTGTAATAACCTGACCTGGTAATGGTGAGTTACTTTTTAATATTGCCTTATATTTCTTTATATCATATTTTATATGTCTGTCTCACAACAAACTTTAAGGTACTTGAGGTCAGAAGATATTTATTGTTTATTGTTTTCCTCAAGTCAAGTACAGTGACTGGTACAGAATAGGCTCTTGAAATATGTGTAGAATGAATTAAATAAATTATAGGAGTTTAATAACTAGTTTTTGACATCTTCTCAGCCCTCTTTCCTGGAAAACATTGCATCTGTGATTAGCAGTTTCTTGATCTATCACTCCCTTTTTCTCTACTGTGTGCATTGCTTGCTCAAGGTTAGTGTATCTGGAACCACAGTACCTGCAAATGGGCAGATAGCCAGTGGCCAGGGATTTATTTATAGGAGTCAGCTGTAATATTTGCAATCCATTCCTTACACACACATGCACACATACACATGCGAGCATACACGCACACGTACTCTTTCACACACACACCTGAACTGAGTTGAAGCATAAGTGGGTAGCATTTGCATGGCAACACTGGGGTGTTGGGAGTCTGTTTATTGTTTGTCATTTGGAGTGACAATGCTGTGAATATACCTTGCATTTTTCTGATTTGAAGAAAGTCAGTGCTATATGTGGACTAAAGAAGATGGAATGTCAAGTGGAAAAAAGCAAACACTTCTGACAGAATCTTCTGTTTAACAAAGGAATAAAGGCAGTCTAGAAACATTTGTGCCGTGTCTTGGGAGAATGCCATTGGGGAAAGCATGGCAAGAAAATGGTTTTGTCGTTTCAAAGAGGAACACTTTGACCTGAGTCATTCTTCATGTTCAGAAAGACCATCAGGCTCTGATGAAGAACACGTAAATGCTTTAATCTACGATGATCCACATCAGTCAACCTAAGAATTGGCAAATGCAATGAACTGTGACCAGTCGACCATTGTGCAATATTTTCATTCTATGGGCAAATGAAAAATGCTATGAACTTATGCCTCAACCCAATAATAGTGACCCTTATCAGGTAACCAGTGAAGCCACTATGTGGGGTCAGTAGCTCCTAATTGTTCCTGCTGAATAAATGCCCTTTAATGGTTTCACTCCTACAATCTTTCCTAACACCGTAGGGTTCCAAATCCCTGACTCTGTTCTGCATGCCTCAGTAGCCCACCACAAGGAACTAATTTCAAATTGTAAATGTATCTGTCAGATTTCAGCGTGTTTCCAAAGCCAAAGGTGTGCCGATGAGCTCTAAATTTATCCTTAATCACAAGCAATCACATAAACCATTTCTACTTTCAAAATCAATACATTTTTAAACATAAATCAGACAAATGAAAGCCAGATCACCAAATTCAAGCCCTGATTCCAGACCCTTATTCGTAGACTAACATATAAATGTTCTACACCACTGCAACTTCCATGGCAAACAGAAAATGTTTAAATGATTAGTAAAATTCCTAACACGGAAACCAAGAATCGGAAATTAAGGAGTTGATAATACAAGCTTCTAGAAAAATCTGTCTATAAATTTTAACAAGATTCTTCAAAAAGGTCACTTAACTTGTTATAAAATTTAGAGTTGCTGACCTAACTTTTAAGCAAAATAGATATCGATGCCGGGCTCGGTGGCTCAGCCTGTAATCCCGCGCCTTTGGGAGGCTGAGATGAGTGGATTGCCTGAGCCCGCGGGTTCGAGACCCGCCTGGGCAGCGAGACCTCATCTCTACAATCAGTCAAAAAATCAGCCGGGCGTGGTAGCGCACACCTGTAATTCCGGCTACTCGGAAGGCTGAGGCGGAAGGATCGCCGGAGCCCAGCAGGTCGAGGCTGCGGTGGCCGGGAGCGGCCACTGCACTCCAGTCTGGGCGACAGAGTGAGACTCCAACTCAAAAAAAAAAAAAAAAAAAAAATAGATATCGAAGCCTGATTTCACCATCTAGAAGACTTAGAACCTCTACAAAAAATGTGTGTCTTGTATATGGGAGGCACTCAAGAATTAAATAATCCCAGAATTTAAATGGAATGGGAAGAGTTCACAAGAGACCCAAATGGGATGATGCAGATGAAATTTACAGACAAGAGTCTAACACAGAACCTGGCATATTGTAGACACTCAGGAAATATTTGA
>NW_007175600.1:0-3849 GCF_000164805.1 Carlito syrichta
CTGGTCTGACATCTTCTTCATCCTCTGCTGCCATATGGCAGTCTCTTTGATCAACTCATCCGCATACTTGTCTCTCTCCATCTGTAGCTGTTTCTGTGACTCTATGAGCTGTAAGAATGGGCATGAATTAGGAGGGGCTGTCATTGGTCCTCGCCTGCTTCTGGTCACCTGGGCTATCTCCCTCCCATAACCTCCCTACGCAAAGTCTCACCGGTCCCACACATGTTTCCAGCTGGGCCTGCACGTCCATGGCTTGCTATAACTTCTGGTTGCTGTCTGAGGAGTCACACATGCTAGAGAACTGGACAGTGGGAATCAAGTAGCTGAGATCTAGGAGCCCAGGTTGGTACATGCAATGCACCCCCTCCCCAGGAGGACTGGAGCTAGGCTCAACCTTCAACCTGTGGTCAGTAAAGAATTCTACCCTCATTAGCATCACCATGCAGAGGAAGTAAGCAGACTCATGGGCTAGCCATAGAAATGTAATCTATGAAATGATGGCTTTCAACAAGGATGCGTTAAAAAATTATTATTACTATTACTATTATATTTGAGACAGGTTTTTACTCCGTCGCCCCGGTTGGACTCCATGCACAATCTCAGTTCCCTGCAGCCTCCACCTCCTGGGCTCAGGCAATTGTTTAGCCTAAGCCTCCCTAGTAGCTGTGACTACCGTTTTGAGCCACCATGTCCAGCTAATTTTTTTTATTTTCTGTAAAGACAAGGTCTCACTATATTGCCCAGGCTGCTCTTGAACGTTGGGGCTCAAGTCATCCTCCAATCTTGATCACCTGAAAGTGCAGAGACTACAGGTATGAGCCACTACACTCAGCATTTCAGAAAAGGTTTAAGTCCTATCCCTGAGATTCTGATTCCACAAATCTAGGCAGGGCCCTCATCTGCCAATTTTCAGCCATCTCTGGGGGTTCCTAAGGCAAAACAAAAACAAGGATCCAAATTTTCAAGCTCTTTGATGGAGGCCACCCTGGCAAAGATCACTAGACACTATGACCCCAATTTGATGGGGCTCAGACCACCCCAAGAGCCGCCACCTCTCACTTGCTTCACAAGGAGCTCTGACATCTCCAGCTTCTTTTTTAGGTCTTCCACCTCGAGCTGCATGGCTGCTTCTGAGCCAATAGGACTCAAAGCTTCTCTTCCTGCTCTGACTTTTGCTGCAGCACATCCTCATTGTTTTTGCTGTGGCCAGAGGCAGTGGAGAGAGTAATGAATGGAGACAGAAAGAACAACTTTGGTGATCAACCCATGCTACTGTCCTCGCCACACAACCACAGAACCATGGTGCTGGAAGGGACCTCAGGAGTCAAGAGTTGCAAGTGGAAGGCAAGAGAGGACACGAGTCAGTGGCACAGCTGGGACTAGAGCATGGCTATGCACACGTCCAAGCATGTAAGTACACCTCACCATGCTCCCCTGGACCCTCCCAGCTCCCACATCACCAGTGATAAGGATCCCCCACCTGCCCCCACCTCCTCCCCTCCTACTTGTTCTTGTATAACTCCAGCTTGAGGGCATCTTTTTCTTTAGTTAGTTCTTTGTTGTACTGCAAGTGCCAAAAGGTTAAGTCAGGATGAGCAGGCAGAAGATGTGGCTGGCATACCAATATCAGTAGCTATAGTAGCAATTTTTCACGAACACTTCCTCACCCAGAACCTCACTGTATGCTTTTCAAGGTATTTCCAAGCCAGTGGTGACATGCACTGTTTTTTAATAGAACTCAGTAAAGGTGGAAGAGGCAAGGATGAGATCGAATTTACAGCTGGAGAGCAGAAGCCCAGAGATAGGAAGTAATGTTGCATTGTAATTAACATTATTCTTACCACTGCTTGAAACTTTGTTGAGTGCTTTACCAGTGCTAACAATCCCACTTAATCCTCACAGTCACCATATGACATAGCTACTATCAAATCCCCATTATGAAAAACATTACAGAGGTCAAGTGTTTGCCTAAGATCACTCAGACACAGCTGGGATTTGAACACCAGGTCCACCTAATTCTCTCTAAGTCCATTTCTTCCCTAGGGTTGGGGGCACAGACAGAAAGGGACAATTCAATTAAACCTGAGTTCACAGTTCACTCTTTGAATGGACAACACATTTACAGGGTCCAAAATTCACCGGGTACAGAAGTGAAATGTCTCCCAGCCACCCAGTTCCTCTCTCCTATTATATTTACTGATTTATTCTTTATACAGACAGTGTTGCCCAGGCTGGAGTGCAGTAGAGCCTCAAACTCCTGGGCTCAAGGGATCCTCCCAACTCAGCCGTCAAATAGGTGGGACCACTGTACCTGGCTTCCCTGAGCTTTTTATAAGTCCTTTCAGACATGTCTTGCAAATATTATAAATAGTACACACATGGCCACTCTTTCTACATAAATGGTAACACACTAAAGACACTCTTCCATACCTTCACAGCCCAATCACCATATTCCCTTGTCTCACTTGGCCAAGGCAATAGCTAGGTGATGGCAGAGGGATACTTGGCCTCTGGCCTCCACATACACAACTTGAGCTCCACAGCACCCCACAAATAACCCATGACAGTCGACTCATCCACAGGCTGCTCCTAACAAGCACACTTCAAAACCAGCTAGAAACGGCCTGTGCTGCCTTCTGGGAATCTGCATCCTCCATCCCCCAAAAGAGACATTTAAGATCCATATCCCATCTGGAAAGCTTGGGTGACATGATGGGCGGGTGGCATGGCTCGCCTCTTCCACATGCTTCTGCTGTGTGGACATGGCAGAAAGAGTGTACTCCAACTCTCCCATGTGCTGTCGGCAGGACTGCAGGTGGCCAGCAAGCTCCTTGGCCTCTCCTGGAATGAAAAAGGTGGAGATGAAGACCAGACAAGTCCCTGAAGGCCTGCCAGGTGCCAGCTGGACGATGAAGAGCATCCATCTGCTTTGTGATTGACAACTTGCTGTGTGTGGGTCAGGGCCATCTGTAATTTCACCTTTTCGGACATCAGGATACCGATGGTCTGAATGTGAACCTTTGGGAGACAAACCATACAAGTACTGAGAGACAAGGAAGGAAATGTTCTCCAGAGGATACAAGAGAGTGCTACGCAGTTCACTCGCCTGCAGTTGTTCCTGCAGGGACCTTTGCTCCTTCTCCAGCTTTTGATGACAGTCTCTTTTCTCCTAGAGGAAGAGGGAAGACTGATCTCTTATAGGGGGAGGCAGAGATGGCACAGCAAAGGACGTGCTCCGAGAATAACATCAGTGCTCCAGCACATGCCCACTCATGAGACCAGATTATTAGGGACTTTGCAGGTATGGGGTTACAACACAGGTAGTGAGCCTCTCAGGCTTGGAGGGGGCAGGATGAGACAGGGGCTCGACATTGGAATTCACCCCCAAACTCAGCAGCAAAGAAATTGTTTTACTTTTTCCAGTTGATCCAAAGTTTCCTGCTTCTCTAGTTTCTGTGGGGAAAGTCAAAGAAAGGTGACTTGAGGGTGCCCCCTTCTTTCCACTTCCCTAGACCAAGAAGGGAAGTGCGGGGCCAGGAATGGGTGTTAAAGGCAAAGTTTTCAGAGCCTATGGGACATGAACTGATAACCACTGCTTAAGTTCCCAGGGAAAGAGCATTTGAGCTTTCCATGGTTTTTGCTCACAGCTACAGAATAGAAAGGCTGAGTCTGGATTCACTTCACGTCTTAATTTTTTTTTATAGAGATGGGGTCTCACTCAGTTGCCCAGGGTAGTCTTGAACTCCTGGCCTCAAACAATCCTCCTGCCTTTGCCTCCAAAAATGCTGGGATTACAGGTATGAGTCACTGTGCCTGGCCTGAATTCTTTTTGAAGGATGGTAACAAATC
>NW_007175601.1:0-527 GCF_000164805.1 Carlito syrichta
TTGTTTTCAAGGTCTAGTTCAAGTACCATCCTAACCCATAGTTCACACCTTATATTGTTGTGAGCTTCCATAATGCTTCTTTTCTGAACCTGAATATGTATGCATGCCCTCAGGATTAGAAGATGGCTTCTGTGTCTCTAGTTGTGCCCACTCTGCCAGAGGCAGAATAAAGTCTTAAGAGTCAACATTCCCAATAAAGTCTTAAGATTAACTCTGATTGTACCAACCACTGAATCAATAACCGTGGCCAGGGGAATGTGACACACTGTTTGATTTAGGCCTGGATCACACATTCCACCTTCTAAGAATAGGTATGGACAGAAGTTGGAAAGGATAAGATTAGGACCATTGCCAAAACGAGGGGAAACAGACCCTGGAGAGGCAAATGTCCATAACACTGTCCCATTGTATTTGTTCACTAATACATGATATAGTGGTTATTTGTGTGTGGGGTGTGTGTGTGTGTGTGTGTGTGCCTTATCATTTCTTTTTTTTTTTTTTTTTGAGTTAGAGTCTCACTCTGTTGC
>NW_007175602.1:0-563 GCF_000164805.1 Carlito syrichta
CTGCAGTCTGGGTGACAGAGTGAGACTCTGTCAGGCAAGCACTCCATCTCTCAAAACTCAAAAACAAAAACAAAAATCAAACAAACAAATACTATCCCTTCCACACCCCCTCAGACCCAATGTGAGTCTCCAATGGCACTGGGAGCGGTGGCCAGCTCACTCAGTGAGCATCTGTCCAGCACAGAAGAGGCAGAAACCCTCCCCAGGTTCCCAGGGCTCGGATGCCAGGAGTTAACTGTGACTTCAGCCATTTTCTGCCCCCCTTTCGCCCCCTCCAATCAGGTACAGGCAAGCACCCCGTCTCTCCCATCCCTCCCCCTTCCTTTCTATTCTGATACTACGCCCCTTCACCTCATCCCTTTCTCCTAACAGTTCTAGCTCCTTCCAGCTCCTCCCCTTCCAACCCACCATTATTTTCTAAGCACATGTAAGAGTCACATGACTTTCCAGCATTACTTTTCTCTTCCCCCCACTCCCCCACCCTCAGTTGGAGTCTTACTCTGTCACCCAGGCTGGAGTACAGTGGCACATTCCTGGCCAATGCAGCCTCGACCTGTTGGGCT
>NW_007175603.1:0-794 GCF_000164805.1 Carlito syrichta
CAGGTGACTAAATTAGCTGACTTTACTTATACAGCTTGCTGGCATTAAAAGTTGGCCGAATAGTCGGCCGACTATTTAGCTGTGTTAACTAGTTGACTGACGAATTGGCCCACTATTTAGCTTGGTTAATTAGTTGACTGATGAATTTGCTGATCTAACTAGTCATCTGAATAGTTGTCCGGCTAGTTAGCTAGTTGGCTGACTAGTGAGCAGACCTAAATTGTTGACTGGCAAGTTGGCCCACTAGTAGGCCGATTGGTTAACTAACTTAACTAGTTGGACGGCTAGTAGGCCGACCAGTTAGCTGACTTAACTACTCAGTCAACGAGTGAGTCTACAGGTTAGCTGACTTAACTAGTCGACCGGTGTGTGAGCTTACTTGTCAGCTGAATTAAATAGTTCACAGGCGAGTGATCCGATTGGTCAGGTGACTTAACTAGTCGGCTGGTAGGTGAGTCGACTGCTCAGCCAACTTAACTAGTCTGCCAGCGTGTGAGATGACTGGTCAGCTGAATTTAGTCAGTTGACATGTGAGCCGACTCATCAGACTTAACTAGTTGGCCAGTGAGTGAGCCCTTCTGTAAGCCAACTTAACTAGTTGGCCAGCGAGTGAGCCAATGTGTGAGCTGCCTTAACTATTCGGCTGGTGAGTGAGCCAACCTGTGAGCTGACTTAACTAGTCGGCTGGCAAGCAAGATGACTAGTTCACTGATCTGCTGGACTGTGAGCAAATCAACAAGTTAGTTGAACTGTTGGCTGACTAGTGAGCTGACTAGTTTACTGACAGGTTGGCA
>NW_007175604.1:0-383 GCF_000164805.1 Carlito syrichta
AGTTGGCCAGTGAGTGAGCCCTTCTGTAAGCCAACTTAACTAGTTGGCCAGTGAGTGAGCCGATGTGTGAGCTGCCTTAACTATTCGGCCGGTGATTGAGCCAACCTGTGAGCTGACTTAACTAGTCGACTGGCAAACAAGATGACTAGTTCACTGATCTGCTGGACTGTGAGCAAATCAACAAGTTAGTTGAACTGCTGGCTGACAAGTGAGCTGAATAGTTTACTGACAGGTTGGCAGGTGAGCGATCCAAACATTTAGCTGAATTGATGGAAAGTGAGCGACCCCACTAGTTAGTTGACCAGCTAGCTGAGTTGCTAGCCGACTAGTTACCCAAGTAATTACCTGGTTTGCTAGCTGACTTAATTAGCTAGCTGACTAGC
>NW_007175605.1:0-669 GCF_000164805.1 Carlito syrichta
TGGCCAGTGAGTGAGCCGAGGTGTGAGCTGCCTTAACTATTCGGCTGGTGAGTGAGCCAACCTGTGAGCTGACTTAACTAGTTGGCTGGCAAGCAAGATGACTAGTTCACTGATCTGCTGGACTGTGAGCAAATCAACAAGTTAGTTGAACTGCTGGCTGACAAGTGAGCTGACTAGTTTACTGACAGGTTGGCAGGCGAGCGAACCAAACATTTAGCTGACTTGATGGAAAGGGAGCGACCCCACTAGTTAGCTGACCAGCTAGCTGAGTTGCTAGCCGACTAGTTACCCAAGTAATTACCTGGTTTGCTAGCTGACTTAATTAGCTAGCTGACTAGCTAGCTGGCTATCTAGCTGACATAACTAACTAGCAAACAAGCTATCTAGCTGTCTAGCAAGCTGACTTAACTAGCTGGCTAACTGACTAGTTAGCAGGCTAGCTGACTTAATTATCTAGCTGTCTAGCTAGGTGACTAGCTAGCTGACGTAACTAACTATTTGACAAGCAATCTGACTAGTTAACTGACTTAACTAGCTAACTGAATGTTTTACTGACCTGCTAGCTGACTTAAATAGCTACCTGGCTAGCTAGCTGACTTAAATAGCTGGCTACCTAGTTGGCTGACTAGCTAGCTAGCCAGCTGACTTAATTAGGTAGCTACCTGGTTG
>NW_007175606.1:0-838 GCF_000164805.1 Carlito syrichta
AGCTGACTTAACTAGCTGGCTAACTGACTAGTTAGCAGGCTAGCGGACTTAATTATCTAGCTGTCTAGCTAGGTGACTAGCTAGCTGACGTAACTAGCTATTTGACAGGCAATCTGACTAGTTAACTGGCTTAACTAGCTAACTGAATGTTTTGCTGACCAGCTAGCTGACTTAAATAGCTATCTGGCTAGCTAGCTGACTTAAATAGCTGACTACCTAGTTGGCTGACTAGCTGGCTAGCCAGCTGACTTAATTAGGTAGCTACCTGGTTGGCTAGACAGCTGTCCAGCTGGCTTAACTAGCTAGATATCTGGCAGTCTAGCTGACTAGCTGGCCAGGTAGTTAGCTAGCTAATTAAGTCAACTGGCTAGCTGGCTGGCTAGCCAGTTAAGTAAGTGAGTTATTGAACTGGATGGCCAGCTGACTTAACTAGTTGACTTAACCAGCTAGACAGCCGACTAGCCAGGTGAATTAACTATGTAGCTACCTAGCTAGCCAGTTGTCTTGCCACTTGAATTAACTAGCTCACATATGCAGCTAGACAGCTGGCTAGCCAGCTGACTCAAGTAGCTGACATAAATAGCTAGCCAGCTAGCTAGCCAGCTGACTTAACTAGCTGACATCTCTAGCTAGCCAGGTGGCTAGCCAGCTGACTTAGCTAGCTAGCTACCAATGTATACTGCTGGTTTGCCACCTGAATTTACTACCTAGCTACCTAGCTAACCAGTTGGCTATTGAGCTTACTTAAATAGGTGAGTTAACTAGCTAGCCAGCTGGCTAGTCAGCTGACTTAAGTAGTTAGCTACCCAGATAGGGCAACAGGCTAGTCAGCTGACTT
>NW_007175607.1:0-372 GCF_000164805.1 Carlito syrichta
CTAGCTAGCTAGCTGGCTAGTCAGCAGACTTAACTAGCTGACTTAATTAGTTAGCCAGCTCTCTAGCCAACTGACTTAATAAGCTCGCTACCTAGTTAGCCAGCTGACTAGCCAGCTGACTTAACTAGCTGAGTTAAATAGCTGGCCTGCTTGCCAGACAGCTGAATTAACTAGCTTGCTATATAGTTAGCCAGCTGGCTAGTTCGCTGACTTTAATAGGTTACTTCCCTAGCTAACCAGCTCACTAGACAGCTGATTTAAGTAGCAAGCGACCTAGCTAGCCAGCTGGATATCCAGCTGACTTAACTAAGTGGCTTAACTAGCTAGCCAGCAGGCTACACAGCTCACTTAACTATCTAGCTACCTAGCTAG
>NW_007175608.1:0-2299 GCF_000164805.1 Carlito syrichta
AAATAACCTAACTAAGTCAGCAGGCTGGTCTGGCTTACTATGTAGTTCACTATATAATTAAGTGAGCTGGCTAGCCAGCTTGCTAGCTTAAGTCAGCTAGGTCAGTCAGTTAGCTGGCCAGAGGAGTAGCTGATTAAGTCAGCTAGTTAAGTCAACTGACCACCAGCTGGCTAACTAGTTAAGTCAACTCATTAAGTCTGTTGGCTATCCAGCTCTTTAGCTAGTTAAAAAGCTATATAAGTAAGATGGCTAGACATCTGGCTAGATAGTTATTTCAGCTAGTTAAGTCAGCAGGCTAGCTAGGAATCTAGCTATATTTGTCAGCTTGTTATGTCAGCGAGCTAGCTAGTTAAGTCAGCAAGTTGTCAACTGGCTAGCTAGGTAGCTAGCTAGGTAGCTAGCTTGCTAAGCCAACTAGTTAAACCTGCTGAATACCTAGGTAGCTAGATGGTTGTCAACTAGTTTAGTCATCTTGCTACCTAGTTAGTGAGCTAGTTAATTCAGCTGACTAGTCAGTTGCTTAGCTGGATAGTTAGCTAGTTAAGTCAGCTGGCTAGCCAGCTAACAAGCTTGCTAAGTAACCTAGTTAAGTCAGCTCACTAGCCAGCCGGTTAGCTAGGTAGTTATGTAGCTAGGTCGGCTGGCAGGCCAGCAGGCTACATAGGTAGCTAGTTAGTTACATGAGCTGACTAGGCAGCTGGCTGGCTAGGTAACTAGGCACTTAAGACAGCCTGCTAGACAGTTGGGGAGGTAGGTAAGTCAGTTAATTCAGCTGGCTAGACAGCTGGCTAGCTCGGTAGATAGATGGTTAAGTCAGCTGTCTAGCATGCTGGCTAGCTTCTTAAGTCACCTAGTTAAGTCAGCTGGCTATCCAGCTGGCTAGCAAGGTAGCTTGCTACTTAAGTCAGTTGGCTAGACAGCTGGCTAGCTGGTTAAGTCACCTAGTTAAGTCAGTAGGCTAGCCAGTTTGCTAGCTATATAGCAAGCTAGTTAATTCAACTGTCTAGTAAGCAAGTCAGCTATTTAAGTCACCTAGTAAAGTCAGCTGGTTAGCAGACTGGCTAGCTAGGTAGTGAGCTTGTTAAGTCAGTTGGCTAGCAAACTGGCTAGCTAATTAAGTCAGCTAGTTATGTCAGCTGGCATGTCAGCTGGCTAGCCAGGTAGAGAGCTTGGTAAATCAGCTGGCTAGTCAGCTGGCTAGCTAGTTAATTCAGCTAGTTGAGTCAGCTGGCTAGCCAGCTGTTTAGCTGGCTGTCATCTAGTTGAGTAAGCTGGCTAGCAAGCTGTCTAGCTAGGTAGCAAGCTAGTTAAGTCAGCTGACTTTCCAACTGGCTGGCTAGTTAGGTCAGCTGGTTAATTCAGCTGGCTTCAAATCTGGCTAGCTTGGTAGTTAGCTAGTTAAGTCAGCTGGAAAACCAGCTGGCTAGCTGGTTAAGTCAGCTAGTTAATTCAGCTGACCAGCCAGCTGGCCAGCTAGGTTGCTAGCTAGTTAAGTCAGCTAGTTAAATCAGCAGCCTACCTAGGTAGGTAGGTAGCTAGTTAAGTCAGTCAGCTAATTAAGCTGGCTAGATAGTTAATTCAGTTAGTTAACTCAGCTGGCTAGCCAGCTGCCTATCAGTGTAGCTATCTAGTTACATCAGATGTCTACTCACCTGGCTAGCTAGTTAAGTCACCTAGATAAGTCAGTTTGCTGGCCAGAACGTTAGCTACATAGTTAGGTAGTTAGGTCAGCTGCATGCCAGTGGGATATGTAGGTAGGTAGCTAATTAACCAGGCTTACCACTAGGCTATCAAGTAATATCAGCTAGTTAAGTCAGCTGGCTATCCAGCTGTCTAGCTTGGTAGATAGCTAGTTAAGTTTCCTGGATTGCCAGCTGGCTACTTCATTAAGTAAGCTAGTTGTCAGCTGTATAGGGTGCTGGCTAGCTATGTAGCTAGGCAATAAAGTCAGCTGGCTAGCCAGCTGGCCAGCTAGTTAAGTCAGCTAGTTTAATCAGCTGGCTAACCAGCTGGGTACCTTGTTAAGTCAGCACATAAAGTCAGTTGTCTAGCCAGCTGGCTAGTTACTTAGGAAGCTAGTTACATCAGATGGGCAGTCAACTGGCTTGCTAGATATTTCAGCTAGTTAAGTCAGCTGACTAGCTAGGTAGAGAGCTAGTTAAGTCAGCTAGATATGTCAGCTAGCTAGCTAGCTAAGTCAGCTAATTAAGTCAGCTAGGTATATGATAGTTAGCTAGCTAGTTAAATCAGCTAGTTAAGTCAACTGGCTAGCTAGGTAGCTAGCTAGTTTAGTCAGCTA
>NW_007175609.1:0-593 GCF_000164805.1 Carlito syrichta
ACTTAATTAGGTGGCTTAACTCGATAGCCAGTTGGCTAGACAGCTGACTTAACTATATAGCTATCTAGTTAGCCAGCTGTCTAACCAGCTGACTCAGCTAGGTTACTTATGTAGCTAGCCAGTTGGAGAACAGGCTGAACTTAATGCCTTTCTACATAGCTAGATTGATGGATAGCCAGCTGAGTTAAATAGCTAACTAACTACATAACCTGCTGGCTTGCCAGCTGACTTAACTTCCTAGCTACTTACATAACCAGTTGGCTAGGGAGCTGATTTAATTAGGTTACTTAACTAGCTAGCTAACTGGCTAGCCAGCTGACTTGAATAGCTAGCTACCCAGCTAGGCAACTGGCTAGCCTGCTTACTTAGTTCACTGACTTAACTAGCTAGAAAGCTGACTTAACAGACTCACTTAACCAGCTAGCTACCTAGCTAGCCAGCTTTCTTACCAACTGGCTTAACTAGCTAGTTACCTAGCTAGCTATCTAGCTACCAGCTGACTTAACTAGCTGACTTAACTAGTTTGCTAGCTAACATAACTAGCTGATTTATCTAGCTAACTTCCTACCTAGCCAGCTGACTTAACTAGCTGA
>NW_007175610.1:0-575 GCF_000164805.1 Carlito syrichta
AAATGGAAAGGAATGGAATGGAGTAGAATGGGATGAAAGGTAAAGGAATCCATTTGTAAGAAATGGAAAGAAATTGAAATA
The DNA here is from genome assembly GCF_000164805.1 of Carlito syrichta. NCBI lineage: Eukaryota > Metazoa > Chordata > Mammalia > Primates > Tarsiidae > Carlito > Carlito syrichta. Next base: position 82 of record NW_007175610.1, read on the forward strand.
GATGGAATGTTATTTAGAGTAATGGAATGGAAATGAATGTAATAGCGAGAAAAGAAATGGAATGGAATGCAGAAGTGTGCAATGTAATGGAGAGATATGGAATGGAATGGATAGAAAAGGAATGGAGAGAAGTGGATGGAATGGAATGCAATGGAGAGGAACGGAATGGAATGGAATAGAGAGGAAGGTAAAGTAGGGAAAGGAATGGAGAGGAAGGGAATTGAATCGAATGGAATGGACAGAAATGGAATAGAGTGAAAAGGAAAGGACAGGAGTGGAGTGGAATGCAGAGTAATGGAATACAAGCGATTGGAATGGTATCAAGAGGAATGGAATGGAAAGGAATGAAATGGAATGTTGATGAATGTAAAGAATGTAATATAGTGGACGGCATTGAATTGCAGAGGAATGGAATGGATAGGAATGGAACAGAAGGGAATGGAAACAAAAGGAATGGGTAGGAGTGGAATGGAAAGTGTTGAAATGGAATGGAA
>NW_007175611.1:0-974 GCF_000164805.1 Carlito syrichta
TGGAATGGTATCAAGAGGAATGGAATGGAAAGGAATGAAATGGAATGTTGATGAATGTAAAGAATGTAATATAGTGGACGGCATTGAATTGCAGAGGAATGGAATGGATAGGAATGGAACAGAAGGGAATGGAAACAAAAGGAATGGGTAGGAGTGGAATGGAAAGTGTTGAAATGGAATGGAAGAAGAATAGAATTGGGAGGAATGGAATGGATGGGAATGGAATGGATAGGATTGAACGGAGAAGAAAGGAGTGGAAAATAATAGAATTGAATGGAATGGAGAATAGTGGAATGGATGTAATGCAATGGATTGAAGATGAATGGAATGGAGAGGAATGGAATGGAGTGAAATGGAATGGAATGAAAACGAATGGACTGGAATGAAATAGAAAGGAGAGGAATGGAATAGAAAGGAATTGATGGCAGAACAAAGGATAGGAATGGAATGGAATGGAGTGCAATGGAATGAAGAGGGATGTAATGGAGAGGAATGGATCGGAGAGGGATTGAGGGATAGGAATGGAATGGAGTAGAATGGAATGGAATGGAGAGGAATGGAATGAAGTGGAATGTAATGTAATGTAGAGGAATCTGAAGGTAAAGAATGGAAAGGAATTTAAAAACATGGACAGGAATTTATATGAATGGTATGAAAACGAATGAAATAGAGAGAAAGGAAGGAAATTGAACGCAGAAGAGTGGAATGGAATGGAAAGAATGGAATGTAGTGAAGAGGAACGAAATGGAGAAGAATGGAATGGGATGGAATGCAAGTGAGGTAAAGGGAATGGAATGGAACGGAGAAGATTGGAGAGGAATGGAATGGAATGAAATGGAATGAAGACTAATAAAATGGAGAGGAATAGAATGGAGTTGAATGGAATGGACTTGCATTGAATGGAGAGGAAAGGAGAAGAAAGGAATAGAAGGGAATGGAAGGGAGAGAAATGGAATGGAAATGAATGCAATGGA
>NW_007175612.1:0-487 GCF_000164805.1 Carlito syrichta
AATTGATCTAGAACACGATCTTATATATACACATCATTCAAAGTAGACCAAACAAACAAACAAAAACCAACAGTCAAAACCAAATCAACAAACAAAAAACCTGGGCTGCAAAGTTGAATGAGAAGAGAAATGTGGTATGATGCTGTGGTGACCATCAGGGTCCACTGATCTATATTATCTGAGGAGACTGGAGTCCAGGGCTAACCATAGGCAAATTAGGAGTTGAAGTAAAGACCTCCTCCTAGGTTTGAATGAACTCATTATAGATTCTCTACAGTGCTAAGTACCCTAAGACAATGGAGCCGGGGTGGGGTGGGGGTGGGAGATAAGTTATGAAGTGTGTGCTTGATTAGGAGGAACACAGCCAGTGCTCACCTGAGGCACATTGTAAAGCTTAAGTGCTTTTACCCATTTGTTAGTAGAAATGACGATCCCCTGCTTCTTGGGGAGGTATTTCAGAGGGTGCAACATACAGTCCGGTCGGACA
>NW_007175613.1:0-479 GCF_000164805.1 Carlito syrichta
TAGCCAGCTGACTAGCCAGGTAGCGAGCTAGTTTTGTCAGCTAGCTAGACAGCTAGATAGTTTGTTTACTATCTAGTTATGTCAGTTAGATAGCCTGCTAGCTAGACAACTAGCTAGTAATGTCAGGTAGAAAATCAGCTAGTTATTTTGCTTACTAGTCAGCTATCAATTCAGCTAGCTGGTCATCTAACTAGTGGGCTCACTGTCTTTCCATCAGGTCAGCTTGCTAGTTGGCTCCCTTGCCTGCCAACCAGTCAGCAAACTAGTCGGCTCACTCGCCAGTCAACAGGTCAACTAACATGGCGGCTCACTCACAGGCCAACAGGTTACCTAGCTAGTCGGCTTGCTTGCCAGCCGACTTGTTAAGTCAGCTCACCAGTCGGCTCGTTTGCCACCTGACTAGTTAAGGCAGCTCGCCAATCCCATCACTCTCCAGCTGACTAGTTAAGTTGGCTCACAGGTCAGCTTACTTGCCAGCA
>NW_007175614.1:0-415 GCF_000164805.1 Carlito syrichta
CAGGTATGTGGCCATCTAGTTAAACCGGCTGACTAGCCGGCTGACCAGCAGGGTGGCTGGCTAGTTAAGCCAGCTTGTTATCAGACTGTCCTGCCAGTTGGCGGGCTATTTAATTCAACTAGCTAGCCAACTGTCCAGCCCTCTAGCTAGCTAGTTGGCTGCCTACCCAACTAGCCAGACAGGTAGCTAGCTAGTTAAACCAGCTGGCTAGCCATCCAGCCAACCAGGTAGCTAGCTAGTTTAGTCAGTGGGCTAACCAGCTAGCCAGCCAATCAGCTGGTCAGCTAGTTAAGTCTTCTAGCTAGCCAGCTAGCTAGGTAAGTCAGCTGGCAAGTCAGTTAACTATTCAGCTAGCTAGCTAAGTCAGCTAGGTAGACAGGTTGCTTATCAAGTAGCTATTTAAGTCAGCTATCAA
>NW_007175615.1:0-626 GCF_000164805.1 Carlito syrichta
ACACCTAACCCTTAACTGTACCCCACAAAACCATAATAAAAAATACTGATTAATGAAAAAAAAATTATAGCATATTCATATAATTGAATACTAATCAACAATAAAAAAGTAACTACTGAAATGTGCAACAACATGGATACATTTTAGAAAACATTTTGTTGAGGAAAAGAAGATAGACACAAAAAATACATACTGTATGAATCAATCTAAATTTCTAAGAAGAGACAAAGCTGAGCTGTGCTGACATTAAAAGATGATTGCCTCTGGGATTGGATAGGGTGAGAGGGTTGAACAGAAAATGGCACAATAAAACTTTCTGAGGCGATGGAAAAAAAAAAAAACAAACAGATACCTGCACACTATTCGCAATAGCAAAAACACAGAACCCATCCTGCTACCCATCAAAAGTGGGATGGATAGAGAAAATGTGGTACATGATAGAATCTTATGCAGCCATAAAGAAGGACAAAATCATGGACTTTGCAGCAAATTGGATGGAGTTGAAGACAATCATACCCAGTAATCTATCATAGAAATAAAGAACTGAAGGCCACATGTTCTCACTCATAACCAGAATAACACAAGGGAGGATCACCAGTAGTGTGACACTGCCAGGGGAGAGGGGC
>NW_007175615.1:974-2902 GCF_000164805.1 Carlito syrichta
TTCAAAAACAAAAATGCCATGACAATCAAAGAAAGACTCAAGAACTGTCCCAGATTAAAGGAGACTAAAGAAACAGGATGCTTGGACAAAATACATCTGGATTATGAAAATCTGCCAACTTGGACTATCTTTGGCCATAAAGGATAATACGGAGGTGATTGACACAATCTGAATAAGGTGTGTGTGTACAGGTTGTATGCTAATATTGACCCAATTTTAATTTTCTCATTTTGATAATTATACTACAGTAATAATATAACTCCTTGTTTTTAGGAAACGCTAGAGTATTTAGAAATAAAAAGACATCGTGACTGTAATTTACAGTTTGGAAAAATTATATATTGCATACCTATATTTATACTTCTCTATTTAAAAAAAGGAGAAAGAGAAGGGATAAAGCAAATGTAGTAAAATGTTAGATTTAGGGAATGGTATCCAAGAATTATTTGTGCTGTTTTATAATTTTTCAGTAAGTCTGACACTGTCAAAGAAAAACATTTTCAAAAAGAAAAATAAATTTTAAAAAATATTAACACATTATAACCCACTGACTAAAATAAACCAGGAATCCATATTGGTATAAGTAAATGCATGCATTGGAAAAAAATGTTCAGCCTCATTAATCGTCAGGCAGATTCAAATCAAAACCACACTGAGATACTACCTAACTCCAGTCAAAGTGGCAATTATCAATAACTCAAAAAATAACGGTTGCTGCAGAGGGTATGGTGAAAAGGGATCACTTCTACACTGTTGGTGGGAGTGCAAACTAGTGCAACCTCTGTGGAAAACAGTATGGAGATTCCCAAAATCTCTAAATATTGACCTCCCATATGACCCCACAATCCCCCTACTGGGAATATACCCTGAAGAACTCAATTCACTCTATAGAAAAAATACCTGCACATGTATGTTTATTGCAGCATTGTTCACAATAGCAAGAACCTGGAAGCAACCATGCTGTCCATCAAAAGAGGACTGGATTAAAAAAATGTGATACATATACACAATGGAATACTACACAGCCATAAAAAAGAACAAAATCATGAATTTTGCAGCAACCTGGATGGAACTAGAATCTATAATACTGAGTGATCTCTCACAGAAACCAAGATCTAGGTATCACATGCTCTCACTCATATAGTGGACCTGGAACATCCAATGTAATACTATAAGAAAATGACTGACAGTGATGGGAAACTATGGGGAGGAGGGGAAGGGAGATGGGATTAATGGTAGTAGATATCTGTCTGGGCACGGGGAAACACCTCTTATTAACAAGGATGCCTGAACAAAGCATATTTGTATACCTAACCCTTAACTGTACCCCACAATATAATAAAAAATATTGATTAATAAAAAACTTTTTTTAAAAAGTTTTTTAAGAAATGTTGAGAAATAGATATATTTAGGTAGTTTCAAATTACTTCCCCACAAAATATTAATTAATTTCAAGGTAAAAATGCAAAATTAAAAAGGGGAAACTCAGCATATACCACCACTAGTGATCAGTGCTAACATCAACCAGTAATAGGATAAATCAAAACTGTAAGTCACATAATAGGATGCAATGACAAGATCACTGGACCACTTCTCTGACACTCTTGCCAAAAAAATATGGTCTAAATCAGAAAGTAGTAAAACATCAGAAAAATCCAACCTGGGGACATCTCAACTTTACTCTCCAAAAGATTCAAGGTTATGAATATCAAGGTAAGACTGAAGAACTGTTCCAGACTACAAGAGTCTAAGAGTCATGATAAATAAATGGAATCCTTGGATTTGAAGGGATCCTTTTGTTATAAAGAACATGACAATTAATAACACTAGAAAAGAGCCTGAGAATTAAATGATACACTGAATTAATGTTAACTTTCTGATGATAAAGATTGTGTTGTAGCTATGTAGAATGTCCTGGCCTGTGGGAA
>NW_007175615.1:2922-3306 GCF_000164805.1 Carlito syrichta
ATTTTCTTTTATTAAATACTATATGCTTAATGGGAAAAAGTTTAAAAGTTATATAAAAATCCCAGTAATTAAATGTTATATTTCAGAGTATATTTTTTCATTTAAAATTTTACATATTCTCGTGATGCTTTCTGAACTTCATCTTCACTTGACCTGGCAGTAGCTCCTAGTACAGATGTCACATAGGATTCACATTCAGCAGCAGCTGGAAAGAAACATAATTATGTTCTTTATCTAAAATACTTCAAGGTTAACTAAGTGTAAGTCAGTAAAAAAAAAAAGTTGAGAACCAGATCAGTGGTAATAAGGAAAAAAGTGTATGTGCCACCACAATACAAAACTACTATTAAATATAACCTGCCCATGGTTGCACACTGAACTAAT
>NW_007175615.1:3887-32746 GCF_000164805.1 Carlito syrichta
CTCATTTGGCTGGAAGCTAGAGCAACTGAGCAGAGTACAGGAAGTGGCAAGAGATAATTACAGCTGAATTAATTGACAAGAACCAAACTGATTTGGGTGTTTTTATTCCATGCTAAGGAATTTGGAACTTTTCCTGGGGGCAAAATTAAACCAATAACAAAGTAAAAGATTGGAAATTTAAAGTGTCACTGATCAAGTGGCTGCTTACAACCTATAAGTGCTCAGCTAAGTATTAATATTATGAGTCTGGGGTCTTTGTTTTCTGAGAACAGTTTCAGTGTGCTGGCTGACAGTTCCACAGGGATGACAAAAGTGAAGAAAGCACAGAATCAGAAAAACATGAGATTCATAGACTTCTTGAGTTTTTTTAGGGCAATGGAACATGAATGAATGAGACACAGGTATATACTTCATTACGAATGCTTGTGTTCTTACATCTGTCATTAGATATCTGTTAGAAAAAATATCTAATGTGTTATTTACTAGCTATGCAATGGAAAGTGATGCCATGTGCTATATACGGTTTGTTTCTGCAATCAATTAATTAATCTCTTTAATTTATAAATTATAGCAACATACCTTTTCTTACTTCCTCAGATAAACTTCTATCAAATTCCTGAAAACTCTGAAATAAGTCAAATATTATTTACAACATTAGAGTTAAACAAGAGATGTAGAAAGGATATATCACTTACAAAATGTGGACTTTAAATTATACTTTGAGACATGAGACCTAACTTGAGCATGGCTTGAAGCGCAAAACCATCATATACATCAATACAGTTTTACTAATTTTAAGTTTCAATAACAGAGAACATGTATATATCATGCCGTTTAGCTCAATCTGAAAAAATGATAATTAATATGCGTCTTTTGGATAAACATAATTTCAGACGGGTGGCGTTTTCTCTTATTAGTACAAAGTTTAAACAAGTCAAGTCGTATTTTGCAATGAATGCATAACTTTGTCATTCTTAGCAAAACTCTACCCTTTATATAAGCTTAATCGGTTTTTCACTTTAATGGATTTTTCCTTAAAATGAACTTACCAGACTCCACTTTTAAAATTTATAAAGTATGTTTGTGTTTTTAATCCTATTTTTCAGCTTAGACTCTTCAACACATACATGAAAATGGTACTGTCATAATTTCATGTCAAAATTCTGGCAAAAGGTCATGTTAAAAATATCTTGTTCTTTGTATTATGATTACTATTTCTTTATTTAAATAGACACAAATTTCAGGACATGTGCTTGAATAAAAGAATAAATATAGGTTAGAGCTAGTTGTCAAACTTAGTTTCTTTGATTCATGACTTTCTAAAATAGAAACAAGAAAAACAACATACAGCTCTTTAATTGTAATTGAATTGTTTTCAGAAAATGTACCAATTTTATGAAACATCTGACTAATTATAATTATAATTATAGTTACCTACTTAATTATGAAATGTGTGAGAATATTCCAAACATTACAAGTGGCCTCATCAGAAGGTTCTTAAATCTTTTGAATAAAAGATATTCTCTAATTAAATGCCTAGAACAGGGTCTGAAATAGTAAATTGAACATGATAAATACTTTGTGATGATAATGATAGTAATGTAATCCAATGACTGCAAATTTTAGGTGTGAAGACAGTTTTTTGACTGAAAGTTTTGCCAATATTTTGAGAGACAGCCTTACTTCTATGACATTTCTGTGACAATAACATTATAGACAGTTTTTGTAAAATGAGTAACATGACAATAGTATTACTAGCTAGGCTCTCTAAAGGTAAGAACGTAATACCAGATGAAGGGAGAAGTCTTTATTGAGATAATCTTATATGACCATTCATAAATACCAGGTCAGGTGTACATTTTTACATAACTGGATTTCAGGAACCACTCATGTAATGCTATTGTCTTTTCTCCTGAAAGCTCTTCTCCTAAATATTTATTTCCTTTGTGTAATAAATTTCAGTATTACTTTATACATCAGTCGCAAATGCTTGCATAATACATAAACTTTAGAGAAAACAAAATACTCTTCCTGACAGATTGCTTACTTCTGTACTGAAGAAATTCTAACTCTGTAGAGAATATACGTTGGATAACAAATCTAAGTGGAGGTTGTCTTTTCCTCCTAACTCTTGAAGAGTCCCTGGTAGAAGTAGTCATCTTTATTCCAACCCCGGAGGGGACTCTCCTTACATAAATTCTCCTCCACTAACCCTTGAAAACTTTACCGCATAAATGACTGCGGAGGGCAACTGCCTTTGGGAAAAACATACCAGGTCAGATATGAGAACTGAGAGGGAGAAGGAACAGACAGAAGGGCTGTGAGTGTTGACAGCTCCAGTTTTGTCCTGGCTGGCAGGAGGCTGAGGCAGTTTTGTCCACATTCACAAGTGAAAACTGCCAAATACTAAATGGCTTTTTGAAAGTCCTGTTTATTTTATTCTTACTTTTCTATTAACTCACACTTTTTTTTCTCATATCTCCCTTAACAGAAGTTGAGTTTTTGCCCAAGCTGAAAGACTTAATACAGCATCCAACACACACTACAGGAAAAAAAAAAGGAGAAAAAAAATTCTTGGTGACACTCATCACTATTGTGTTCAGTTATACAAGGGTGCCACCCATGGCTTTTGATGTGTACAGAGCAACAGTTAAGGAGAAATTAAACACTGCCAGAGGAAATTTTTAAAAGTTTAATAAATTGCTAATATTCATTTTTATGCAAAATACTAAATCAAAAGCTACATTAGCTCCCTCCTTATAGATGGAAATACAGAAATTACTTTTTTTTAAAATACCCCTAATTTCTCTGTGGTCTTTTTGTTTATTTCCAGGTGGAGATTATGTTTGATGGTGGAGGTAGCTTGAAGTCCAGCATCGACAAGGGAGGTACATCTGCAACTTCATTTATATTTTTTCATTTTAAATATAAAAAAGCCAGAAAATTATGCACAGGAAAACAAAGTGCCAGGAAATTTTAGCAAATTGGAAGAATTTGTTCACACTCTTGGAACCTGTCTTCTGGATTTGATTTCTGGCATGTGAGCATGGCCTCTGCTCCACTGATTGCCAACAGAATGGTTATCCACACATGTATTCAGTGATGTATTATCTCAAAGAAGAGCTTTGTTATTACAAAGCTCAACTTATTCTCCTTTTAAATATTAATATAAAGAATAGTCCATTAAAAAAGGAATTCATTCATAACTAGTGGTTTTCAAATTTCATCTCCAGATATATAAGGTTCCACAGAAGACCCAGCAGGATTAAGGGATAAGGAAGTCACAGATTCCAGTCCCATCCCTTCTTCAGTCAGACAACATAACTTCTGTCTTATATAATATAGGTTTCATGCAATTTTTTTTAAAAAAAAAGAAAGTTCTAATCTTCAAATAAAGCCTTTTTAAAGGTATAAAAGTCACTAATTTAGTCAAAATCCCTAATTTCACATAGGATGCAGTATCGGCGTGGAGAGATTGTAACTTGTCTGAGGCCACAAAGTCAATTAGCTATGGGCCAAGAATGGTCTTGAGTTTTTTTTTTTTACTGAGCCTGGAGTTTTATAACAGCTGCTTCCTTCATATTCAGAAAAGATACATAGATTTAAAAATATAACTGGGAGAAAATCCTTATGTAAAATTGTCATGTAGCTCCATAATGTTTAGGCAAGAGACAAAAAGAATAGCTCTCTAAATTATAAGTTCAAAAGTTATGAATAAAAAATACAGAACCAGCTAGCAATACCACAACATCTGTTAGTAGCAGCCAATATACTCAATTTATAAAGAACAAATCTTTTAAACCACAGAGAGGAGAAGTTGAAGGAGACAATCTTTAGCTAAACAAAATAAGCTGAGGTTGAGGAATTTTTCATTAAAAGAACTAGTATTATTTCTTTTTTCCACATAAAACTTGGTCTATCAAAATCAATCAACAAATGTATTATCCATGCTGTGGGTTATTTATAGCAGAAATGAAAACACAAACCAAATTTCTTTTTTAGCATCTAGTGTACTTCTGTCCAACTTCTCATTCTTAAGGACATACAAAGACATGGCTTAATTTCAATTATCATTTAAATCCAGGTAGAAATGAGAGGAAAATCTTCATTTCCCTGGCCTCAAGTTTCCAAGTGAGGACTTACTTTCTCACTTTTACCTCATAGGTGAATTTAGGTGGGGTACATTGAGTGTGCTTGCCTAGCTCTGTGTCTATTCTTTGAAAAGATGTGTCTACCTACAGTGACATGAATTCAGGTCTGCTGTCCTCTGTGTAGTCAGTTGCCTGCTTCTGGGATAGCTGTCAATCATGTTTCTTCTACTCCAACTGTGTGAGTGAGTGGCTAATCAGGGATGAAGTATTCAAGAGCCCACTGTGGCTGCTCCTCTGAGCCACATCTTCCCACTAGTTGTGATCAGTCAGAAATAAAGCTACCATGTTGGTGTCCATTTCTCTGACTCTTATATTCTGAACTCAGAAGCTGCCTACCCACCACAGCCCCAGCAAGCGCTATGACCATGCAACACTTATAGGAATGTTTTATTCATCCTTGACTTTATATTCTTAGTGTACATTTTTCAAAAGGGCCCCTGATTTAAAGAGGGAAAGAGGATTTTAAAAGGAAATTTAGATGACTAGTGAGGCTGAACCTTTTTTCATGTGTCTGTTGACTGCTCGTATGTCTTCTTTTGAGAACTGCCTCTTCATATCTTTTGACCACGTTGTAATGGGCTGTTTGTGTTTTCCTTTTCAGCACATTTGAATTCCTTGTAGGTGCTAGATGTTAGGCCTTTGTCAGACATGGAGTTGGCAAATATTATTCCCAGTCTGTGGGCTGTCTCCCTGCTCTCTTGATGGTTTCTTTGGCTTTGCAGAAGCTTCTCAGTTTGATACGGTCCCACTTGTATATCTTATCTCTTATGGCATGGGCACTTGGGGTTTTGATCAGGAATTGGTTGCCAATTCCAATTTCCATAAGAGTGTCTCTTGTATTTTCTAAGGTTCTTGTAGTTTGAGGTTCTATGTTTAGGTCTCTGATAAATTACACTACACTGAGATACCACCTAACTCCGGTCAGAATGGCCATCATCAATAACTCAAAAAATAATAGATGCTGGAGAGGATGTGATGAAAAGGGAATACTTCTACACTGTTGATAGGAGTGTAAACTAGTACAACCTCTGTGGAAATCAATGTGGCAATTCCTAAAAGTTCTAAAAATTGACCTTTCATATGACCTGGCAATCCTCTTACTGGGAATATACCCAGAAGAACTCAAATCACTCTATAAAAAAGACACCTGCACACTTATGTTTGTCACAACATTGTTCACAATAGCAAGAACATGGAACCAACCGTGCTGCCCATTAAAAGAGGACTAGATTTTTAAAATGTGGTATGTATACCCAATGGAATATTACACATTCATAAAGATGAACAAAATCATGAATTTCGCAGCAATCTGGATGGAATTAGAGTCTATAATACTGAGTGATCTTTCACAGAAACAAAGAACTGAGTATCACATGCTCTTCTTCATAAGTGGTCCTTGAACAACTATCATAATACTATAAGAAAAGGATTGACATTAGTGGGAAACTGTGGGGGCATGGGAGGGTGGGAAGGTGGTATTGGCAGCAGTGGGAAACTGCCTGGGGAAGGGGGGGCACACCTCATCAACAAGGGTATCTACACAATGAATATTTGTATACCTAACCCTGAATTTACCCCACAATCTTAAAATAAAAAACTTACAGGGGACAAAAAGGAAATTTAGAAAAATTAATAACAATAGCAAAGCCCACCAAATACAAAGTTCAGTCATGCAACAGTAACTTACTGACAGGCTACTATTCAATTATACTTGAGATTATAGTTTAAAAGTGATTTTTCATTCTCTTCTTGAGACCTATATGATATATACACACTATATTCCACATACACATTTCCATAGTTAATACATTTTCAGAATGTATTGATATTTGTTTATTAGAAAACAGGATTTATTGAGAGAACAGAAAAGCTCCCACAGTGGGAAGGGTCCCAAAGGTGTTGCCCTATTGATGTTTTTTAAATAAAATTTATATTATTCTCCATTTTAAGGAGCATGCAAATGAAAATTACAAAAGTAAATATCCTCTCAACTGTAATATAATCAAATTAGTTTACGTACTTAAACCACTACAATTCAATATCAAAATGTAAATAGGCTAAAGTATGAAGGAAATTATACTTGTGAGACTGTAAATATTAAATGCATGTGTTTTTCACAGAGAAAAATAACTGGGGAACAGTTTATTGATCATGGAGTTGATGGATTAAGGACAGAGTCACATATATATTTAAGACCTACTTTTAAAAAATGAAAAATGATAATTGGAAGAAGTTGAGATATCTCAACTTATCCTGAAACTTTCAAAGGATAAAATGACTACTGAGATTGGGGAGGGCCAGAATGGCCTACTGAAAACATTGCAGGATTGCAGCTTTCTGCAAAAATGCCTCTATAGAGGAGCAGACCTAGGTCCTTGGGGGGCGACTTGAAAACCCAAGCCTGAAATACCAGATGATCACCTGGGGAAGCCCTGGACAACCCTAGAGGCAGCCCTGATATGAGAATGGAAGAGAGTCTTTGAAGACAGATGGAGTGAGTGAAAATGACAGCTTTTCTTCTCCACTTACCTCATGTGGGCCTCTGCAAACTCAATTGAGAAAGAGAGACTGAGAACTCCCTCCTGCACCCCTCCCACGCCCACTGGGTGCAAAGGGCTGCCCTGGACGAAGACAGAGGTACCAGTCGATCCCACAAGGAACTTGGGAAACTTCAGTTCCCAAACTTTTGCACTGCAGCCATTAACCTCCTTCATGGAGCACCTCAGCGGGACCCACCCAGTGGTGGTGGCCCGTGACACAGGGACAAGCACCCCTCCCTCCCCAGAACCCAGCATGAATGATGCAACCAATTTGAAGAAGTTTCACCAGTGCCTTGGCATCCCTGAGGCAAAGAAGACTCTGCACAGTGCTGTAATAACAGCCTGCCCTCACACAGAGGAAGAAATAACAACCTCCCTCCACTGTTTCCCTCTACCCCTGAGTGAAAGAGGTACTCCTACCAGATGGGAGTAGGCCAATCCACAACCCCAAGAGTACCTGAGTCAGAGTAGAGCCACAGAGCCCTGCCCAGTCACCTGCCAACCCTGCTGACAGACAGGCTGTCTGGGGAGGAACCCTCTGTGTAGCTACCCTCGAAGACAGGAGAAAGAATCTAAAATAGAGGAGAGTCAGTCTCATTTCTGACACACTGCACTGGTGAAGCAACTTCAGATAGTCTCCTCCCAAAACACCACCTTTCCTGCCCCTGCTGCCCCACCTCACAGGTGGGTCAGAGAAGGGAAGACAGACAACAGTAGTAACCTTATCTAATTAAAGTCAACAAAACCAAAATAAAAAGAGAAGATTCTGTCATCACAGATGTGAACTTTCAGTTAAAATACACTGGCAATTCCCAAAGCCTGCATGAGTCAGCACCCAAAATGGGCTTTCCAGACCCCAAGCAATGGAACCCATGTAGAACAACCTGACCCTGATGACAGACATAGAATTCAGACTATGGGTGGCAACAAAAGTCAGGAAAAGCCACAAGAAGAATAATGCACAAATCCTTCAGGCACAAAAACAGTACAGAAAATGAGAGCTGAGCTGGCCAATATAAGAAAGGTCCAATCTGGACTTTTGAAAATAAGGAATTCTCTCCTGGAATTTCAAAGCACAATGACAAGCCTTAGCAACAGAAGCAACCAGGCAGAGGAAAGAATCTCAGAGTTTGAGAATCAAAGCATTGAGCAAAGCCAGTCTGACAAAAACAAGGATAAATGGATTAGGAAGAACGAGCAAAACCTGCGAGAGGTTCAGGATTATATGGAGACCAGATATATGGTTTCTTGGCATCCTCAAGAGAGAAGGAGAAACTGAGAACACCCTAGAGCAAGATTTGCAAGGTTGTTATCCAAGAAAATTACCCTATTTTGCCAGAGAGGTGGTTATGCAATGCAACAGATCCAGATAATTCCTGTGAGGTATTATACAAGAAGACCATCCCCAGGACGCAATACAACCTGTCTCCACAAGGTGATCATGAAACAAAAAAATGCTAAAGGCAGTTGGAGAAAAGGGACAGAACACCCTACCAAGGAAGACCAATCAGAATTTCAGTAGAATTCTCAGCAAAAACCTTACAAGCCAGAAGGGACTGGAGTCCTGTCTTTAACAGTCTTATAGAAAAGCAATTCCAACCTAGAATTTCCTAGTCCATCAATCTGAGCTTCATTAATGAAGAATTAAAATCCTTCCCAGACATCCAATCCCTTAGAGAATATACCACTTCCAGACCAGTCCATCAGAAAATGCTTAAGAAGGTTCTAAGTACAGAATTGGAAGAATGATTCTATCCATTGCAAAAGCACAGGTAAACAGAATTTACAGAACATGCAAATCAACCACAAAACCTAAAAGGCACAGCAGCCTCTTAATAACAATATGACAGGAACAAACTCCCACATACTCCCAGAAACTACCTTAAATGTGAGTGGACTGAACATACTACTCAGTGGCAAATTGAATAAAGAAGCATAATCTATCCTTCTGCTGCCTTCAGTAAACTCATCTCACTGCAAATGATACCCTCAAGGTCAAAGTAAAAGGCTAGAGAAAGATCTTATAGGCAAATGGAAAACAAAAAAGAGCAGGGAGTAGCCATTCTTAGACAAAACAGACTTGACACCAGTGAAAGTTAGCAAGGACATTGAAGGACACTACATAATGATAAAAGGCTCTATCCATCAGCAAGAAATATCCATCTTGAACTTATATGCACCCAACATAGGAACTTCCAGATTTATAGAATAACCACTAATGAAATTAAGAGAGGACATAGACAGTTATGCAATTATAGTGTGAGACATTAATATCCTGCTAATGGCCTTAGGCCCATCAATGAAACAAAAAACTAACAAGGAATTCAGGAACCTTAACTTGACAGTCAATCATTGGACCAAGTAGACACCTACAGAACATTTTACACAACAATCACAGAATACATATTCTTCTCAACAGCACATGAAACACACTCCAAGATCAACCACATACTGACATAAAGTAAGCATGAAAAACTTCAAAAGTTTCTCATCAAGTATCACCTCAGATCACAGTAGAATCAAAATAAATACCATCACCAACAGGAACCACCCCCCCGAAAGACCCAAATACAAGGAAATTAAACAACACGCTGCTGAATGACTTTTGGGTTAACACAGAAATCAAGGCAGAAATAAAGACTCTTAGAAAAAAATGAAAACAAATATATAATATACCAAAATTTCTGGGGTACCATGAAAGTGGTGCTGAGATGGAAATTCATAACACTACAAGCTCATATCAAGAAAATAGAGGGATCTCAAGTAAACAGTCTAATGTCACACCTAAGGGAGTGGGAAAGACAAGAGCAATCCAATCTTAGAAATAATCAAAAAATGAAAATTATTAAAGTCACAGTTGAACTAAATACAAACCAAAAATACAATACAAAAGATAAGCAAGATGAAAAGATGTTTCTTTGAAAGGATAGGGTTGATAGACCTCTGGCCAGATTAACCAAAACAGAGAGAGAAAAAAGTTGAAAATTAGAAATGAAAAAGGCAATGTTACAAATGATCCTGAAGGAATACAAAGGGCTATCAGAGATTACTACATGCACCTGTATGTGAATAAACTAGAAAATCTAGAGGAAATGGAGGAATTCTTGGCATCACATAACTTCCCAAGATTAAGACAGGAAGATATTGAAACCCTAAACAGACCAATAAATATCAAAGGAATCAACTCAGTAATAAGGAACCTCCCTGTCAAAATAAAACCATGGACCAGATGGTTTCTCAGCTGAATTTTACAAGATGCACAAGGAAGAACTGACACTAATCCTATGAAACTATTCCAGGCAATTGAGAAGGAAGGGATTCTTTCTAGTTTGTTCTGTGAGGCCAATAGCATTCTGACACCTAAAAATGGCAAAGACCCAACAGGGGAAGAAAACTACAAGCTAATTCCTCTGATGAATACAGATTCAAAAATTCTCAACAAGATTCAAGCAAATCACATCCAACAGCACATTTCAAAGATCATCCATAATGACCAGATGGGCTTGATTTCTGGGATGCAAGACTGGTTCAATATACTTGTAAATCAATAAATGTAATCCATCACATAAACAGGTGTAAAACCAAGCACCACAAGATTATCTCATAGATACAGGAAAAAGTATTCAATAAAATCCAAGATTCCTTCTTGGTAAAAACCCTTGAACACCTAGGCATGAAGGAACATTCCTCAAAAAAAATAGGAACCATCTATGAAAAACCTGCAGCCAACATCATCCTTAATGCTGAAAGCATTCCCTGAAGCTGACAGCATTCCCTGTAAGAAGAACTAGAATGAGACAAGGAAGCCCACTGTCATCTCTCCTATTTAACATAGTACCAGACATCCTAGCCAAAGCTGCCAGGCAGGAGAAAGAAAACAGGGGTATCCAAATAAAAAAGAGGAAGTAAAATTATCCATCTGTGCAGATGATATGATTCTATACCTAGAAAACCCAAGAGAGTCTATCAAAATCCTCCTCACACTAATAAATGACTTCAGTAAAGACTTGGGATACAAAATCAACACACAAAAAATAGTTGCATTTCTATACACCAACAACAAACAGGCTGAAAACCACATTAAAAATGCAATCCCACTCACAATAGCCACACACACAAAAAGCAATACCTTGGCATCCACCTAACCAAAGAGGTGAAAGAGCTTTACAATGAGAACTACAAAACACTGCTCAAAGAAATCAAGGATGTCGCAAACAAATGGAAGAACATCCCATGCATGTAGATTGGAAGAATCAGTATCGTCAAGATGTCCATCCTATCTAAGACAATCGACAGATTAAATGCATTCCCTATCAAACTACCAGCATCTTTTTTGCCAGACATAGAAAAGACAATACAGAAATTCATATGGAACTTTTTAGTTCCATGAACTCAAATAGCTAAAGCACTCCTCAGTGAAAATGAAGGAAGATCGAAGCATCAACCTTCCAGACCTCAAACTTTACTACAAGGCTACAGTAACCAAGACAGTGTGGTATGAGTACAAAAATAGACACGTATACCAATGGAACAGGATGGACAGAGAATATGGAAACAAAATCACAGACCTTCAACCAACTCATCTTTGCAAAGCCATCAGTAACAAACACTGGGTACTATATTTAGCAAATGGTCCTGGGGAAACTGACTGACCACATGCCAAAGAATGAAACTGGACCCCTATACTTCACCATATAAAAAAATTAACTCAAAATAAATCAAGGACTTAAATTTGAAGCCCCAAATTATAAAAGCACTAGAAGAAAACTTAGGGAACACCCTCTTGGACATCAAAGTAGGCAATGAATTCATGGTGAAGTCCTCCAAACCAAATGTAGCAAAAGCTAAGATTGGCAGGTGGGATTTTATTTAGCTAAAAATCTTTTGCCCAGTAAAAGAAAACTTCAAGAGGGTAAAGAGACAACCCACACATGAAATGGGCAAAAAATATTTGCAAACTATGCATCTGACAAAGGCCTGACATTCAAGGTCTACAAGAAACTCAAACAAATTGACAGGAAAAAAACCTAATAACCCATTAAAAAGTGGACAGTGGACATGAACAGACACTTCTAAAGACATACAAGCAGCCAACAAACATACAAAAAATTTCTCAGGTTCACTAATAACCAGAGAAATGCCAACCAAAACTGTAATGAGATACCTTCTCCCACAATAAGGATGGCCACCATTAAAAAGTTAAAAAACAACAGGTGTTGGTGAGGCTGCAGAAAAAAGGCAACTCTTCCACATTGTTGATGGGAATGTAGGCTAGTTCAACCTTTGATGCTTTCTCAAAGAACTAAAAGTTGATCTACCACACAATCCAGCAAACCCACTTCTGAGAATACACCCAGAGGAACATAAAATATATACCAAAAGGATATCCGCACTGGTTGTTCATTTTAGCACTAATTACAGCTGCAAAAATTTGGCACCAACCCAAATGCCCATCGAATGTGGACTGGACAAAAAAATATGGTACATATATACTAAGGAATACTAAGCAGCTATAAAGAAGAACAAAAATCATGTCCTTTGTAGACACATGGATGCAGTTGGAGACCATCATTTTAAGCGAACTATTACAAATGAGTACTGTATGTTCTTGCCCATAAGCAGGCCCTAAACATTGGACACATGAGCACAAAGGCAGGATAAACTGACACTGGGCCCTACTAGCATGAGGATGGAGGGGGAATAAAGGGCACACAACCACACATTGGGTACCATGTCCACTAGCAAGGGGCAAGAAGGCTTGCCAGAAGCCCAGCCTCACCTGCATGCAATTTAATTCTGTAGAGAATACTCACATGTACCACCTAACTCTAAAATTTTAATTTTAATTTACAAAATGACTACTGGGCATTTGGCTAAGTATACAAGAGGAAGTGGAGACAGAAGGAATTATACAGAGCATGTAACTGATATAATAAACACATTTACTAAACTTTGCCTGTGCCTTATGAGTTATTAGCATAAATACTAGGTAGTTTCATTACAGGTAAAATTCAAAGTAGACAGGCAGTGCCTTCATGATGTAAACAGGCTGATTTATAGTTGGGAAGAAATGCAACTCAACATTCGGTTAAGACAGTATTCAATCATGTAAAAATTATACTCTGAGGAATATTGGTTTAGCTTTGATATGTCTGTATAACTACATGTTTTTAAGTTGATAAACTGCACATTTGAGAAACAGAAAAATTACTTAAATAACTCATTAGAAAATTTTTGAAATTGTCAGTAATGCACCAATCAATGTAAAACTCAGCCTTCCTATTTAAAAATGTAGAAAATATTTACTGAGTGACTATTATGGGCCAAGCATTGTGCCAGACACACAATTACCAAACAATTCTTGAACACCAAACATTTTAAAATCAGATGTTTTGTTTCTTATAAAGTTGGAAAATTTTTATGATTTCAGATCCTATGTGCCCCCCAAAAATCTAACTAGTGATGCATCTGTTCACACTCATTTTGATGTTCATTTGTTTATAATGATATAATTGAGTAAGAAAAAATGATAAAATACTTTTGACATGTAAGCCAAAGCATCCCAGAATTAAATTAGAATGTGGAAACTGAAAGTAAAAATTAACAAAACATATGCAGAGTAATCTATTGTCACTACAATAGTGTTAAGAGGCAAAGTCAGACTTCATTCATGGTTAGAGATACAATACGTTTCATGTTATAAACAAAAAGGAAACTTGCTTTAATAATTGGTATGTCTAAAAGTACATTCTAGAAACATAATTTGTAATAAGTGTCCTTAAAGCTAGGGAGAAATTGCTCAGTAAGATAGAAAGTAACAGTGGAATAGACCAAAATGCTAAAATTTTTCAAATAAAGGAGATGAATAAACAAAGCCAGTATTAATGCTTCGTTAACATTTGCTTTCTAGAATTACGGGTAAAAATTTCTAAACATCTTGTTGTTTTGTAATGCTCCATCCAAAAACCCACCTCTTTCTGTCAATTTAGAAGGCATGTAATCAACTTTTAGAGTATTATTTGATGTTTCCCTAGTGGAAATAATTAAATTCCTAGCAACACTGGGAGCTACTTCTTTCTGTAACTCTAAGAGTTTTGTAAGCAACCACCATATAAGAACTCTTGCAAGGCATTCCACAGTGATTATGGAGAAATATCTTTGTATCTAGATAGAATAGTGTTTTTAATTGTCTTTTATTGACTCTAACATGATTTGGCAAACCAGTGCCCCCAAAAGAAACCATGTATACCTTGGAAATACTATGATAAGTTTAAAATAAACTATTTTCCAACTTATGTAGAAATACTGATAATAAACACCTCTTTCCTCAAAAAAAATTTTTTTCCTCAGAAACTCTCCCTTGCATCACATCTGCGGTAACAGTCTTTCATCATTATCTTGTAAAATGATAGATATATTACTTGACTTTTCTGGTAAGAACTAATGAGAGCATTTTATATTTGTATTATGTTTAACACTTTATAGAAGTATTACTGTTCATTTTCTTTTTGTGTGTAGTAATACAGTTTAATGCCCCTGAAGTACTTAGACCCAGATCATCTCATTATTTTAGAAAAACAAATAAAACTAAGCTAACAATATGATGAAGCAAAATATCAGCTAGCTAGGGTCTTGTAATTTACATATTAAAACAATTATTATGTTTGTACCCTTTTAAGCTATTTGGCTGCAATGCTGTCTAAAAAATGTTAGATTTGCTCTTCTATGATATATTAGGACATGAAGCCAGGTTAAAAAAAAACAAGCAAAGTTTAAGTCTCATTGAACATGGGCCTATGCTATTTTTCTCTGCATTAAGGAGATTAAAAAATCACCATCCAAACTGTAAGCCAATGGCACTGATTGAAACAGATTAATTTAACAACAATGATACACAAAGAATATTGTTACTACTTGTTTATTTTTATTTTAAGAATAGCAATAACCATAAAACATTCCTTTGAAGAGACAGGGTCTTGCTGTGTTGGCCAGGCTGGAATGCAGTGGCTATTCATAGATACAATCATAGCATAGTCCTGCCTCAGACTCCAATGTAGTATGCACCACTGTCTCAGCCTTTGTAATGTTTCCACTAGTTGAAAAATGGCCAGATATGAGACAAATATCTTAAACTGTGTCAAGTGTATTCAAACTGTTTTTCCCCTCACCATCTCTACAGTTGATACAGCTTGTCATCGCTAGGTCCATTTTGGGATCCCCAGAAATGGATTCTCACTATGTGAGTGAAATCATATGGTTGGATTGGAAGGTTCTTGTTAAATCTCCAGGACAGGTGAGGACCCTGTGCAGCTTTACATGGAATTCTGGGTAGGAAGAACATTAACTGATTCTGTTTGGTCACAGTTGTTATTTAACAACTCTTTATATCATTGGCATCTTAGTCATCAATCACTCAAGTGCTGGCAAGACATAGAGACATAAGTGAACTTCGTTTTAAAACTCAAACATGTGCTTAACTATTTAAAAGTTGCTGTACAATTACCAAGCAATAGACATATTCTATAAAAATTGTGATAAAAGTGCTGAATAATAGAATTAAGGAGGTACTTGTATAGAAAATGATATAATAAATATTTAACTTAAAAATAGGAATTAAGCTCTTTTGTATTATAGATGTATTTAAATAATAAGCATACATATGTGTTATGTGTTTGGTTGTCAATCATTTACTTATGATTGGGGTGGAAAACTTGAGATGGTGCAGGGAAATTTTAAAAGTGTTATGGACCCAAGGGTACCTGCATGATGAACATTTGTATACCGAACTGTGAAGTGTCCCCCACATCTTTAAAATAAAAAAATTAAAAGAAAAATAATAAAGTGTTATGGACCATGGCTAAACTATAGTCAACTAGAAAGTAGGCCAAAGAACCTCAAAATGTATCTTTAGATTTGGGACAATAATATTCCACTTCTAAAATCCAACTTAAATGCAGTTTAATTTTAAAGACATTTAAAATGTGTCAGTTTAGTTATGTTTATAAAATAAAGTAAATACACAGGTATCTCTTAAAAATGAGAACGCCAGAGACTTGGGAAAAAACTGTAAAATTTCGACTTTCTTTCTACATAGCTAATTATGACCTTTACTTAATATGCATTTCAATCAAACAACTCAGTATTTCACCAAATTAAAAATAATTGTATCAGAAATCTGAAAGCCAAGGAAAAAAGGAATATAACTAACCTTTGAAATGAAGTTCTCAAGGCTGGCAAGTGAAGACTGTCGTCCTGAAGCAGTGATCCTTACATTTTCCCCCAGAGTAAGTTTTCTGTTGTGATCTAAACTCTTACTATAATATCCAGCACAATGCGACTCTAAGTCTAGGCTGGTAGCATGAGTGGTAGATAAAGATCTGGTTTCCGGTTTCTCAGGAAGCTTGGTATTTACCTCTGATAGTCTTGTATTAATTCTGTGAAGAGTACAGAAGACAAATGCTTAGCATTTCATTTTCTCCTGTATGACTTGCATTTTTTTAAAAAGTTGCCAGAGTACATGAAATTTCCCATTAAATCATGTTTATAGCTGCAAATATGCCATGGCATACCTACTGTATGCAATTATAGTCTTTAAATTGTTCTAGAGAAGTATATATATTTTGTCAGTGCAGTTGGCTCTTTTCGGTAATCCCAGCACTTTGAGAGAATCATTTGAAGCCAAGTCAGTCTTGGCAACATAGTGAGATCTCCAGCTCACCGAAAAAAAATTGTTTTAATTAGCTGGATATGGTGGCATGTGTCTGTAGTCCTAGCTATTCAGGAGGCTGAGGTAGGAGCACTTCTTGAGCCCAGGAAGTCATGGCTGAGGTGAACTATGATCACACCATTGCACTCTAGCCTGAGTGACAGAGCAACATTTTGTCTTATAAAAAATTAAAACAAAAATGAAAGGCATATACTTCTAGGGAGATTTCTCACAAGCAATTTAATTCAAAGTGGGGGTGGGGAGAAAAGGCTATCAGTGATTTATAGTTGAACAAGTAACACTTGTTGCCTTCTGTATTGGCTCTACTTATAAGACTCCTAAGGATGCCAGTAGAAATACTTGTATTTATATTAAAAAGAAATTGGCAGTAGTGAGATACTGCCAGGGGAGGGGGAGCAAGGGACACACATCAATAAGGTACCTGATTGCAAACTAGGCGAAGTGGAGACCAAAGGGAGGCCCCAAACTTTACCTGTATGATGGTCACTTGTATGCCTAATCCTGAATTGTACCCCACATGTTAAAAATTAAAAAAGGAAAAAAGAAATACTTTTATTTAAAGGGTAACTAGGTAACCTTATGAATATGTTATCTTGCTTGACTAAACCATTTCAGTATATGAAAATATATTCAAACATCATGCTGTACTCCCTAAATATATACAATTTCATGTCACATTATTTATATGAAAATAAATATACTTGTGTTTAGTAAACCAGTAGACATTTTAAAAACCATTCCCCAAAGACATTTTCAAGTACTTGCTTTCACCACCTTTATACCCATTATCCCAGGAAAAAGAAAGCATTTGGCTCTGAGGAATGATTCACAGCAACAGCTCATAGGGGAGAACAAGACAGCTGAGTTGGTGAGCAAAAAGAGCTGAAGTCGCCCCACAGGCAATTAAGTCCCAAGACTGTGACCCAGGCATTGGAGGCAGGTCCTGCCTTTTCTGTCTTCCACACATGCCTTAAGGCTGACCAGGGGATTATTCTTTTTTTGTTGTTGTTTTTGAGTTGGAGTCTCACTCTGTCACCCAGACTGGAGTGCAGTGGCTACTCCTGGCCACCGCAGCCTCGACCTGCTGGGCTCTGGCGATCCTTCTGTCTTAGCCTTCCATGTAGCTGAAACTACAGGTGTGCACTACCACACCTGGCTAATTTTTTAATTTATTGTAGAGATGAGATCTCACCAAGTTGCCCAGGCGGGTCTCGAACCCGCGGGCTCAGGCAATCCACTCACCTCAGCCACCCAAGGTGTGGGATTACAGGCTGAGCCACCAAGCCCGGCTTACCACCCTGCTTCCCTATGCTAATCGTCCGCTATTTCACAAGTATGCCTTTTTAGAGAATGAAAAAGCTATACAGGATAGTTTGGCAAAAGGCACTCTGTGGTGACAATACCAATGATCACAATCAAGGAAAATGAATTTACCCAGAGCCAGAATGTGCCAAGAATAGCAGTAGTAGTGCCTGACCCTTTTAGCATAAGTTGCAATCTTCCAAAAACAGTTATAGTAATTACTAGTTCTATTTTGGGGAATGATGACAAGCAATGTTATAACACAAACACTACTGTCTAAATTTTAAAAATACCTGAGAGACAAATAGATGTGGTTAACTACATGAGAATATTAAGGGGGGGGAAGCCATATAGAAACAAATAAAAGATGGGGGTGGGAGAGATATAAGCTGTCCTGAATGAATTTTTTCCAAAATTATATAGTTAGCTTTTACTTCCCACTTACAATTTTTATGAGATATTATGCTCTGTGTTTTGACTTACCTGTTTAATTAACTTGACAAGGATTCTCTAGCTTTTAATATTTCTATATCAAGTTGCTTATATAGTTCCAAGTTGTTGCTATTAAACTCTTCTTGAGAAGTTTTCATTTCTGAGACTTTGCATTCCACAGCGTTAAGTCTGAGTTTCATCTGCTTGCTTAATAACTTCAAGTTGTCCTGAAAAGCTGCTTGTCTCTAAAACAATTAAAAGAATATATTTAAACAATAATTATAACCTGGATAATTATGCATGTGCATATATAAACTATATGGAAATAAATATATATATATAAAGTAGATATGGGGGTCTTACTATATTTCCCTGGCTGGTCTCAAACTCTTGGTCTGAAGTAATCCTCCCACCTTGGCCTCCCAAAATGCTAAGGTTACAGGCATGAGCCACAGTGTCCAGCCTAGTTATTGTGTTTGTTTCCTTTGTTTTTGAGTCAGTGATTCAGAGAGCAATTTCCAATATGTAAAAAAAGAAGTTGAAGATAAAAATATTTATCATCAATATCAACTCAGTTGATAATTTAATCTGAATTAGTTTAAAAATTGAATCCTTCTTCTGTTAACACTCATGAAATTTGATAATCCAAAGATTAATAAAATACATTTAAAATTTCACAAATTGAATAATGTGACTTAAGAACAAGTCAAGAGTATGGTACAATTTCTAAGTCACAATTTTTTCTTTCCCTTATAGTCATTTTATGCCAACTCATCTTAATATTTCAATTATTTCCTTTGAGAATCATTATTCTGAAAGATCACCTTAGTTACAATATTGATGGAAATGGAAACATTTAAAAGGAGAAATAAATGCTAACTTTCTTCTAGAAAACTATGAAACAAATTACTCTAAGGAAAGTAGAGGAAATACATTCAGTGTGCGTACCCAAAATATAATTTGTAGTGAGATGAATGAAAGCATATTACAGATGAACAAACTAACCAGTAGCAGTAGATAGATTTCTTTAGATTTTTCTACTATCTCTTGTTTCTCTTTTTCTGCTGTTTCCCATTTATACGTTTCCTTTTGTTCATGTTTTGTGGTATTTATTTCCATAGAACTTCTGAGGTTTGCCTCTTGCTTCAAGTTCACTGTATGCATCTCTACTTTTTCACATAATTTTTGTATTATTTTCATAGGTAATGACTCCTGTTAGAGAATTTGATTTTTAAAAAGTTAGTCAAGTGGTATTTTTAAAACATATCTACAAAATTGACATTTCTCCCAAGAAATTTCCTCTCCTGAATAGAAGTTGTCCTTAACTAGGTTCTAGTTAATAAAACCTGCTGTGACTTCTAAGGTGAGGTTAGAAATAAAATACAGTTCATTTTCCACCTGACTTTCTTTCTCTAGGGAAGCGTGTCCTTAGAATCCAGACACCATATTGTGAAGAAACCCAAGCCACATGATGTATCCTTGTGTACGTGTTCCAGCTACTGCCTTGGATAAATTCCCATCCAAAAGCCAGTTTCAACCACCACACACACATGTGAAGGAAGAAACCTTTAGATGATTCTAGTCACCAGTTTCATGTCCTTCCAGCTGATGCCAAGTAGAGAAGCAATGAGATGGTGCACTGAGTTTTGCCTAAAACAGTAGATTCTGAATGGAATAAGTGCTGTTTTGAGGCATTAGCTTTTGAGGTGGTTTATTATACAGTAATAGATACATGATACAAGTATTGATACTAAATAGGGGTTGCTGCCACTAAAACAACAACAAAAATTTACTACTACTAAAATATATAGGATACCTCTGGATCAGAAGGCAGATGGAAGTGGAAAAGACCTAAAGAAGAATAATTTAAACCAAAAGACCTTCAAAGAGACAGTTAGTAGAAGCCTGATGACTCTTGAAGAGGGTGACAGGAAGGATATCAAGGACACTGAAGAAAATGACCTTGAAACCTGAAGAACAGGGCGCTGTGGCTACATAGCCATCAAAGGGAAAGTCAACATGAGAAGTAGGCTAATGAAAGATTATTAAATATAAAGGAACCAGAATTCTCTTGGTTCAAATATTTGCTTTCCATTTGTAGCCTCTCCACATGTAACATTGCCAAATAGAGATGCCTCCTACTTAGGACAATTCAATTTACAATTTTTGATTTGTAATAGTGCAAAATAGATACACATTGAGTACAATCCTTAACTTACAATGGGCTTGCAGCTAGATAAACCCATCACAAATGGAAAATACCATAAGTTGAAAGCCCACTTCCAACTCATGATATTTTCAATTTATGATGGGTCTATCCAAACACAAACCCATTGTAAGTCGAGGAGTGAATGTATTGCTAAAATAAATGCCCTCTAGGAGAACATCAAATCCAAGATGCTGCCAGGTAAACATGGTCTGAAGGTGAAGCCAAGACCATGACTGTAAAACCCTTTGCTAAGATCTCAGAACCATTTAAAGTGGTGCTTCACCATTCCCTTAATTTTCTTAAGAGCATAAGAATTTTAAGGCATTGCCCTACCGCAGCTCCCCAGGAAATCCAAAGTGAAGTGCTTATCTCAAGATTTAGGAAAGTGGCTTTACTAATGGCATAAACCCAAATCAAATTCACAGGAGACTTTTCAAGAGAATAATAACAGCAATAACTGCTTACTACCTTGGACCAAAAGAGACCAAGAGAGTAAATACAAAAAGAGGCCTTTGGTCCTTAAAAATACTAAGGTAAAAAGCAGACTAAGAAAATTACTTAGCTGCAAATAGGTTATTTCTAATGAAAAGGATAGAACAAAGAACCCAGAAGGTACAGCGAAGAGCCTTGGAGGACCATTCTCATGTTTCGGCCCAAGTCCTAATAAAACAAGTGGAAGCATGCATTAGGCTGTATATCAGAATTGGTATAGGCTAGTGCCATTTTCCATCTTTTGAAAGGAAGGGTCTTTGGCACTTTAGGAGAATGTTGGATGTGTGGCTAGTAGATAACTTGTCCCTTTGGTTCTTAAGTCTTTTTGTAAACCACAACCCAGGGTCATCCCCATCTGGAACTGATAATGACAGAGAGAACTTGCACTTCAAACCTGAGTCTAGTGACATATTAAGTGAGACCTTCGAATCCCAATCAGGAAAAGAAAAAAGGAAAATGCAATTGTGTATAATTAAATAAAAAAGTAAAAAATAAAAATAAATAAGACTTGCAGGGTTAGTGAGTGGGAATGATTATATTTTTCAAGAAGGAGGATTATTATTAAAACATAACCAGAAGGTAGGTTGTGCAGATTTTAAATTCATGTCCATGCATTCTTAAACATTCATCCCCATACACAGAGACATAATCGAGATGATTGACTGGAGGCACCCAGGGCTCACCTCCACCAAAAAGGATCAAATCCTCAAGTAGCTTTCCCCACCTTCATTACAGCATCTAAGAGACAACACTAGAATTCAGCAGGGAAGTGACAGGACCCTCTGAGGCACAGTAGGAAAGGGAAATGAGGCAGTCGGCCTGGCTGGGAGCAGCTCAGGGTCAGGACAGACATCCCATTGCAGAAGAAAAGGTGAGTGAGTGATCTATATTCCCACCAAGCATGCCTGCAACTGCGGCCACAGGAGAGTCCCCAGCCTTCATGGACCCTGAGCCCGTTATAGGGACCTGCCTGGAGCACACATGACTGCACTGCTCTAGAGAGGAAATTCACACTGAGTCCCATTCACCCTCTGAGACTCAAGCTGCAGCAGCACAGTGCCATTTTAAGAGTCCAATGTCCACCAGAGGACATTGTGCCCTGGATTTCAACAGCCCCTGCACTTCCATGTCCCTGGAGCCCCACTAGTGTTTCTCCACCCTCCCTGAGAGGGCTGTAGCCTTGTGCAACAGCCAGACCCAAGTGCAGCTGGGTATCCAAAACTCAAGCCCACCCAGTGCCCTAGCCCCTGGGAATAGGCAGTCCAGCCTAACAGAAAAGCCACTCTAGGAGAAAAGAAGCCTAAGTGCATGATTCCCAGAGTCAGGGAGTCACCTAACTGAGACCACCGCCACTAACAGCAACCTCACCCCCTGCAGTCACAGTGCTGCTGTGCACTTTGAACACCTTCGGAAGGCCTGAGAACCAACCCACTCACAGTCATCACCCAAGAGCCCAGAAGCCTAAGAATAACCCTGGCCAACCCACCCAGGTGGATGCCCTCGTGTCCCAGATAGAAACCTGAAGAAAAGGCCACCCCATCTGCTGCTGTCACTGTTGCCATGAGGGCCCTGAGGATCAGCCCACACTGTCCAGGCCCAAATGCACTCTGGGGCCTGAGAACAGGCCTGTCCCATCCCCCACCACTGCCACCTGTGCCTCTTCACTTAAGCCTGGGTGACAGAGGGAGACTCCAACTCAAGAAAAAGAAAAAAGTAATTAAATAATCCAGTGTAAAACTAGGCAAATAATTTGAGTAGACCTTTCTCAAAAGAAAACGTGCGAAGTGGCCAACAAATATATTTTAAAAGGATCAACATCACTAAGTGACAGGCTAATGCAAGTCAAAACCATGAGATACCATCTCATCACAATTAGAATGGCTACTGTCAAAATAACAAAAATTGCCCTGAACTCTTATGCACGTGTGGTGGGAAAACACCTTAGCACAGCCATATGGAAAGTAGTGTGGACTTTTCTCAAAACACTAAAAATAGAACTACCATATGATCCAGCGACACCGCTTCTGAGTATTTATCCAAAAGAAATGAAATAGGTCCGGGCAAGATGGTGACAGAATAGGTTGCACTGTGAGAGTCTCTACAAAAGCAAGTATCCATAAAGACTTTCTGTGTGAGTGGGTGTGTGCCAGTGGGTGAGTGAAAGCCCTTCTGAGGGGAGACGGGTTCATGTGCCTAGGGCTTTCCTCCAGAGGTGACTGCAAGCCCCCATTACCCTGAGATTGGAGATCTGGGTGCACAGCATCATCTGCTGTTCTTGGGGCTCTCTTGAGGGGAGGCATCAGAGAACAGTCGTGCCTTAGCACCAGAACCTGGCCCATGCATCACCTTCAGCAGCAGATGTGGCACAAGAGGCAGTTAGTGGAAATCTGAAATAAAGTCCGAGCTTGGTGACAGGACGCCCATGGTGCCATTTTCTCGATCCTGGACCAGGCAGAGACTTGCATTGCCCCACCCAGCTCCAATCAGCCTCCATCTTGGGACCCAGAGGTTATTATCTCATTGGACTCGGAGAGACAGATGTTCCTCCCCCACACTCAAAGAGCCATAGACATGTCAGATCTGAGTGGGAGACTTGCCAGCCACAGCAGTGAGTAAGGTGAGTCTGGATCTGATCCACTCTCCTCCCACAGCAGTCTGTGGGGCATCTGATCGATGCTGAGAGTGAAGGTGAGGAGTTGGATATCAGAGCCACTCCCTAAGGCAGAGGCCTGAAGGAAAGCTGGACTCACATAAAGTGCCAGAGAGCAAGTTTTTTTCTTGTTTGTTTTTGGTTTTAGTTTTAGCCTTATTTTCTTCTCTCTGGTTTTGTTTCTGTGTTTGTACTTGCTTTGTTTCTATTATTTTACATGAATTTTGCAGCAACTTGGATGGATTTAGAGTCTATAATACTCAACAATCTATCACAGAAACAAAGAACAGAGTATCAAATGTTCTCACTCATAAGCAGAACTTGAGCATTTACCATATTACTACAAGAAAGGGATTGGCAGTAGAGGGATGCTGGCAGGGTGGGGGCGAGGAACACAATATCAATAGGGGTACCTGTTCTCAAACCAGGCAAAGTGGGGACAAAGAGAGGCCCAAATTTTACCTGTACAATGCCCACTTGTATACCTCCTGAAATGTTTTCTTTGAATTAGTTGAATATTTTATTCCATGAATCATGCACTGAGCTATATAGTGCATATTTCTATTTTTTTCAAGTAAGAGGAGGTAGATACAGAGAACTGTGGTTACTGAGAATGTGCAATCTGTGCCAAGAAAAACATCAGGTCCAGTGCTAAACGAGAGAACTAGGTACTAGGTCAAAAGAGGGTCAAACTGTGAAGAGCAAGATAATGAATTAGCTCAATTCCATTCCCAATGGGAAATATTGGCAGCCCAGACTTAACCTCTTCCTTCCTAGATGGCAAAAATCTACAGAAGATTCTATGAGTTCTAATGAGTTAATAAAACCACAATGCAAGCCAGGCTCAGTGGCTCAGCCTGTAATCCCGTGCCTTTTGGAGGCTGAGATGAGTGGATTGCCTCAGCCCGCGGGTTCGAGACCCGCCTGGGCAGCGAGACCTCATCTCTACAATAAATAAAAAAATCGGCCAGGCATGGTAGCACAAGCCTGTCATTCCAGCTACTTGTAAGGCTGAGGCGGAAGGATGGCCAGAGCCCAGCAGGTCGAGGCTGCGGTGGCTGGGAGCGGCCACTGCACTCCAGTCTGGGTGACAGAGTGAGACTCCAACTCAAAACAACAACAACAACAACAACAAAAACACAATGCAGTAAACTGTAGACTGAGTCAGCACATTCTGTGACCAAGATTTGATAAAAAATGGGAGTGAAGAAGGAGGCACTGGGTGAGCGACTAAAAGTCTGAATGGAGGAAAAGTACATTATAAATGCCAGTAGAAAGATTAAAGCAAATATGTCTTTGCTAAAATTTAACACATTGGTCCCAAATTATGATTGAATAAAAAGAAATGCCTATGAAGTTGGGTCATTATACGACTTAATTCCTGTAAGGATGGCCACCATTAATAAATCAAAAAACAACAGATGCTGGTGCGGGTGCAGAGAAACGGGAATGCTTCTACACTGCTGGTGGTAGTGAAGCTAGTTCAAGCTCTATGGAAAGTAATGTGACAAAAAAAAAAAGTAAAATATATATATTATGTTATATTCAACTGAATGGTAAGAGAAAAATAAAGCAGTTAAATATAACAAAAGGTATGGGGGGGCATAATTCTACATAGAATAGACATGACAGGCAGCACTGAGGTGATACTTGAAAAAAAAAAAGAAAGTAATGTGACAATTCCTAAAAGAACTAAAAACTGACCTTCCTGACGATCCAGCAATCCCTCTCCTGGGAATATACTCAAAGGTACATAAATAATTCTACAAAAAAAGATACCTGCACATGCATGTTCATAGCTGCAGATTCACAACAGCAAAGTTATGGTGCCCACCCAACTGCCCATCAAAAGTGGTTTGGATAAAGAAAATGTGGTACATATACACAATGGAGTATTACACAGCCATAGAGAAGGACAAAATGATGGTCTTCACAGCAAATTGGATGGAGGTGGAGACCATCATACTTCGTGATCTTTCACAGAAACAAAGACCTGAATACTGCTTGTCCTCACTGGTATGTGGGACCTGAACCTTAATCACATTAGCAAAAGTGAGGGATGGGCAGTCTGGACACTACCAGGGAAAGGGAAACCACTCAACACAAAGGACACCTGGTTCTAAATCAGGGGAAGTGAGGACCAGTTGGAGGCCTCACTTACCTGTGTAGCTAATCCTGACTTGTTCCCCACATCTTAATACAATTTTTAAAAAAGAATTGAGAGGTTATAGCAATACATAATTTGAGATTGAAATATTTTCAGATGTAAATCCAATTGACAAGAATACAAATACAAATATGCCAACTAAAGCATATAAAAAGCTACTGAAGGAAAAGTAAAACAAGATACAGCAGTACACTTCACTTCACCTGGGAAATCTGGAATTAACTGTCAAAGCACCCCCATTTAATCGAATGTTAATTTCAAAACACTAATTTTAGGTGTAAGCATTTTCATTTATCTGCTTCATGATGGTCTTAACATGTGGTGACATAATGACATTAAAATGATTATTACAGCAATATTATTAATATTAGTCTATATCTATTGAAAATCCATAACTTAACCTCTTAAAACTTCATAGATGATACAATGTTTCTACTCACAGTAAAGCGTCTCTCAGATCTAACTTTTATTTGCTGGAAACTATGTTTCTAGACTGACAAAGCAACTATGTTTATAATCTATATATTTTTATATCCAACAAGATTGAACATTAGGCCATAACCAAATATTCCTTTAGATTTTCTTTCAGGAAGTTTGAAAATATTTCTCTCTTTACACTTACTTCTTGTTCTGCTTTTTCTTTGTCATATTGACACAATTCTTCTTTGAGATGATTACATTTATTGATTAACTCTTTTTTCTCTTCCAGGAGAAGATGTTTTTCTCTCTCAAATTGGAGTCTTTTAAAAAACAGCATTATATTGGTCTTGGATATGAGTTATTGCTTTTTCTTGACTCTCAGCTTTGTTGTGGGCCTCAACCAGTTGCTGTCGAAGCAACATGTTTTCATTTTGTAGCTGAGCTAAACTCTCCTTGGCAGATTCATCCTCTTCAATGCATTTATTTACTTTACCTTGCACATTTAGAAGCATTTGCCCAACTTTCTTCGTTTGACAGTGTATTTCTCTTAGGTCTCTTATTCCGCTTTCTAAAACCAAATTATTTTCCTTGAGAGCATCTCTTGTGTGACTGAGCTCCAATTGTAGGCTACTGAATTTACTTTCAGTCTTGGACGGTAGTTTCCAAAGAATCTCATTCTTATCTTTTAGGTGAGACACTTCAAAATTCATTTTGTTGTGTAAAAGAAGACACTCATATCTTGCTCTCTGGAAGGCAATTTCTAATTCTCTTTTTGATGTCTGACTTTCATCATGCTCATGGACAACCACAGCTAGTCTGGAACAGTATGATTCAATCTCTGTTTCCAATCTTTCCTTGTTGTGTTTTTCATCCTCCACTTTAGAAATGAGCATTTTCTTCTCAGCTGCCAAAACCTCAAGTTGGTCACAATATTGGAATACTTTTTTTGTTAATGTTTCTTCATTCTGCTTCATAGTCTTTTGAACATCATCCTGCTTTGCTTTCACAATTTCCATGTCCTTGAGATATTTCTTTTCCTTCTCCTGGTTCTGGTTTTTTATTGTGTCTATTTCCAATTGGAGCATGACAATTTCCTCCTGCAACATCTGATTTTTATGTAACAGATCCTCTTCTTTTTTATGACAATGAGAAATCTATATATACAAAGGAAACTTTTAGCTAGTGCTCAATAAAATGACAGACATATCATGATTTACTCTGAAATTAAACAGTAACCTGTATATTTATATAAAAAGTGTGTTGCCATAAGTAGATATCCAGCTGGAAAAAAAAGATGGATAAAAACCTCAAATTCTATGTAGCACACATTCCTAAAAGCTAAAAAATGTATTGAAAGAAAATGAATTCCTGAAGGTTTTCTGAGAATCTCAGAATGGGAAAAGCTTTTCGATGGATTACAAGTTCAATGGCATGAAATAAAAGATTAATAAATCTGACTACGTTTAAAATATTGGGGCTTGTGCTCTGATTTCTAACCTGCAAACCACCTGATAGCAAGAGTCTTAGCTCTGCATATTGACAGATGAAATTACTCAAAGTTTCTTTACGTTCCTTTTTCCTGAGAATATTGTATACATATGCAACTTTTCAAATATTTTTATAGTGAGTTATAAGAATTACATATATACACTTGATGTCTTGTGTCAGGAAAAAAAGAATTACCTATATTGATAAAAGACACATCTAGGCATTGTACTAAGCATTTCTATGTACATCAATGATTTCATTTAATTATCATTGTCCTAAAAAGGAAAGGTAAAATATAGAAGCAATCTGCAGAATTTTCCCTAGGGCTTCTGGCTCTAATTTTAGTACTCTTCCACTAAATCACAGTTACTTCTGTGGGAAAAATAAATAAATACAAAAGAAGTGTTTTGTTATAATAAATAAACTAAATAGAATGTATAGAGCTCTTCTTAGAAAATTATGACATTATTTATTGTTGCAATAACGTTTGTTACCTCTTCATAATAGATGAAACAGAATAAATGTGAAATAAAAAGTATACTGAGGGGGCAAGATGGCGACGGCATAGGTGAACTGGTGAGATTCTCTGAACGGACAAAGACTGCAAACTGCTGAATAGACAGACTGTAAAGCAGAGGGAAAAGTGAACAAAACCAGAAGACCCTCATAAGGAAGAACAGGTCATTGCAGAAGAGAAATAAAAACAACCCCACCTTCCCTCAAAAACAGAATTGAAGAGGGGGAGGGAAAGGGGTAAAGGGAGAAAAATCTACAGAAATGAAGAAAAACCAAAAGAAGAGTATGGGTCTCTCCCAGATGCCTGGGAGAGCAGACACTGAGAAAACTGACTTTGGAATACAAACAATGAAAAGTCCCCAGAATGAAGGGTCTCAAAATGCAAATGTAGATATCAAAACAATAATGGAGAGATTAAAAAGAATTGAGGAGACACAAGAAGAAACTAGGAAGGAGCTGATATCTGAGATAACAGTAATAAAGAATACTGTGAATGAAATAAATAACAAATTGATGAGCATGGAAAGCAGAATTACCCAAGCAGAAGAAAGAATCTCAGAGCTTGAGGACCAAAATATAGAAATAACCCAAACTCTTAAAAACACAGAAAATAAGCTAAAAAAGACAGAACAAAACCTTCAAGAGATGAGTGACTACCTCAAGAGGCCTAACCTAAGAATAATCGGACTCCCTGAGGCAGAAAGAGAAACAGAGACCACATTGGAACAAACTTTCCACGAGATCATTCAAGAAAATTTCCCTTAG
>NW_007175616.1:0-436 GCF_000164805.1 Carlito syrichta
ATACTCTCCTTGCCCTGGATCTGTAAGTAAAAATTATTGAATGTGCTTCCTATTGTGATGTTGTATTGAGTTTGTACTTTCCATATGAAGAACTAGGGACTGCCCCAGGCTGAGATTGCCCCAGGAATGTTGGGAGAAAAAAAGGCCAGGCTCCCAGTGTCAGAGCAAGGATCAGGCAGGGATAAACTGGACATGCTCAGGTAAGAGCCACGGAGTATCTACCAGTATAAACAGGTTTCTTCTGTGAGGGAACCTCTGGTCTCAGGTCATATGGCATTAGGCCACCCACCAAGCAGAACTATCTTGGGATAGGCACACTGTGAATACCCACGTTCATCTTCTCTTCACTTCTCATCAGGGAAGAGTTGCTAGCCTCTCTGGTACTGAAACCCCAGTTTAGCTGGAGGTTCTCAAGACACCCAACAAGATCAACTAG
>NW_007175617.1:0-862 GCF_000164805.1 Carlito syrichta
AGGGCGATCAGGGTGGGTCGGGCGCCAAGACCCGCGGGTTTACCTTCATTTTGGCCTGAGCCAACCATCTGCTCCGTCGGGTGTCTTCCGACCTCTCGGGAAAGCGGGGGCCAGAAGGGGATAAGGGGAGGGCCATATCACCGCGATCTCGGCAACCACTAGGAAACTCTTTCCAATGGCCACTGCGCAGCTGTGAAAGTGCGCCGGGATAGGCCGGGCCGGGGCTATATATAGGCAACCGACCATGGAATGTGGAGGGTGTGGCACGATTTCTCTCATCCCATTGGTCAAGCAGGATGACAGTTACAAAGAGAGGCGTGGCCAGGCCCTGAGGCTGGAGTGGAGTCACAATGAAAGCCGCCTGCGCGCCCAGTGCTGCTCTCCTGCCAGATGCGCGCGCAGCTTTCTGGCGACCGTTAGGGTCTCCCTCACGGCTTCCGTTACCCGGGAGATCTGAGATGCCGCTCTCAGGCCCCCGCCCTGGGCCCTCTTACGTCACTGACCCCCACCGCCCCGGAGCCTCAGACCCCAGGGCTCCGGAGTGGTCGGTAGAACTGACGGGGTGGGGGGGGGTGTATGCCTCACTACACAGCCCCCGCCTCCGACATTCCTGCCACGGACTGTGTCCAGCAAGTCACCTCCGAGGACCTCCGGCCCGTCCTCCAGGGGAGGCCTCTCTCAGGGCGCCCCCTCTCCTGACCCGGAAGTGTTTCCGCCCCGTCCCAGCCCGATCCGTTGTCAGTCGCTCCGTTTCGCTGCTCCCGCTCCCTGGCCCGCGCGTGCCCCTTTTCTCCGGGAGTGGGCTGCGGGTCCAAGCCGCCTTTCCGGTCGGATTCCTCTCCAGGACGGAGCCGGACGAACC
>NW_007175618.1:0-923 GCF_000164805.1 Carlito syrichta
AAAAATAGATACTCTAGGAATAGAAGTAATGGTAAATCAGAGAAATACAGAGATACACTTTTTGATGAGAGAAAATTACTTCCCTTAAACTGGAAGACTGATTTTTTATTTTTAATCAAATCAACGGTGACAGGAAAATTTGGAACTGGAACACTTTAGATATGGGCTAGTTGTGTGTCTAAACCCTTCCTTAACAAATTTACAATCTAGAAAGGAAGAAGGAAATCAGATACTACAACTTGTAAGTGTTGCTGGGGGAGATTTCTAGAGAAAAAAGTACTGGCCTATGAAAATCTCATGAGAGTCTACTGATTTAAACCTGCTCAAGAAGTAGGCAAAAGACTGATGATAAAATTTGCATTTCCAAGTACCTTGTTTATTTAAGAGTGCTAGGTTGGTTTTCTGCCACCCTCTTTTTGAGACTCCTCCTTTGTAAGCTGCGATGCTTTGTGACAACTCTGCCACTTGTTCCTCCTCAGTTCTCCTCCTTCACCTAATTTCTGATGTAGGTGACCATAAACTTCTACCCCCATCTTCTTTCCTTCTCATTCCCATTCTTTACTTGGCAACTTCCTCAATTTTACCAGGTTTACATAGTTATCACTTCTATATGTGTTCAGGCTCAATTTCTCTGATTAACTCCAGGATGGAATCTACTGTGGATTGTTACTATATGGATATCTTGCAGGTACCTCAAGCTTAACAAGCACAGAACTATTCTAGGCAGCAATTTTCTAAAGCCTGCTCCCATCTTAATCATAAATCCTCCCTTAACACTTAGGCTTGAAGTCTTGGAATTATCTTTATTTTTCAAGGATCATCTCTTATAATACTGTTTTTGTATACATTCAGATCTCCTCTCTCAAGTTGCCAGAGGTGCCTCTATACTATTTATTGGCAATATACATTTTCTACTTCAAAAA
>NW_007175619.1:0-881 GCF_000164805.1 Carlito syrichta
TACAACTTGTAAGTGTTGCTGGGGGAGATTTCTAGAGAAAAAAGTACTGGCCTATGAAAATCTCATGAGAGTCTACTGATTTAAACCTGTTCAAGAAGTAGGCAAAAGACTGATGACAAAATGGGCATTTCCAAGTACATTCTTTATTTAAGAGTGCTAGGTTGGTTTTCTGCCACCCTCTTTTTGAGACTCCTCCTTTGTAAGCTGCGATGCTTTGTGACAACTCTGCCACTTGCTCTTCCTCAGTTCTCCTCCTTCACCTAATTTCTGACATAGGTGACCATAAACTTCTACCCCCACCTTCTTTCCTTCTCATTCCCATTCTTTACTTGGCAACTTCCTCCATTTTACCAGGTTTACATAGTTATCACTTCTATATGTGTTCAGGCTCAATTTCTCTGATTAACTCCAGGATGGAATCTACTGTGGATTGTTACTATATGGATATCTTGCAGGTACCTCAAGCTTAACAAGCACAGAACTATTCTAGGCAGCAATTTTCTAAAGCCTGCTCCCATCCTAATCCTATATCCCCCCTTACCCTTAGACTTGAAGTCTTGGAATTATCTTTATTTTTCAAGGATCATCTCTTATAATACTGTTTTTGTATACATTCAGATCTCCTCTCTCAAGTTGCCAGAGGTGCCTCTATACTATTTATTGGCAATATACATTTTCTACTTCAAAAAGTTTAGGTCGTTTGCCAAAGAATAAGCATCTACACTCTTCAGTCTTGTACTCTTAGGTCTCAGGATTGGATTCAATTCTTCTGTTTCTTACTCATCCAGGCCGAACCTCCAACACTTCTGCTCACCTTACTGAAATCTCTGTCAGCCTATGTGATTGTAAGACTCCAAGTTCTATATTCTCATTGTGAGGTA
>NW_007175620.1:0-3845 GCF_000164805.1 Carlito syrichta
AAGAACTAGTCACTGGGGCACCAATTGCAGAGAATGCCACTGACTGGGACACATTTAATGGCAGAGCGGCAGTTTCTGAGGCACCCAGCACAGAGCAGGTCCATTCATTGTGGTATCTATTATAGAGGTGAGCCAATCACAAAATCATGCATCACAGAAGTTAGTTACTGATAGGTCCATAACAAAAGAGGGTTTCTCACTGTGGCATCCATGACAGAGGTGGACAGTAACTGGAGTAGAAATCATGGAGAAATGTCATTAACTGACATCCCCATTACAGAGGAGGGCCAGTCACTGGGCACCTATCACACAGGATTTTCAATCACAGGGACACCTATCACAAAGAATGGCTAGTCACAGAGGTACCCATATGAGAGGCATCAGTCAATAGGGCACCAATCACAGAGCAGGCCCAGTCACTGGAGCGCAAGTAGTGGATAATATCCAGTCACTGGGCACCCATTACGGAGGAGAACAAGTTACTGGAACACCCACCACAGAGGACTGCTCATCACCATGGATCCCATTATGGAAGTGTGGCCACCAATCCCCGAGTCACTGTGCCACCAATCCCCGAGTGGTCATTGTGCCACCAGTCACTGTGCCACCAATCCCCGAGTAGGCATAGTCAATGTGGTATCCATAATGAAGGAGGGCAATTCAGGGGCACCTATTATAGATAAGTCTTAATCACTGAGGCATCTATTACTGAAGAAAGTCATAGTAACACCCATCTCAGAAGAGAGCCAATCACCATTTCCCAATTATGATGGAAGCTCATTTACTGGATGACCATCACAGAGTAGGTCGGTCATTGGGACATCAATTGTAGGGGAATTTCAATCACTAGCCTACCTATTTCTGAAGAGAGTCCTTCACTGGGACACCAATCACAGAAGACAGAAAATCACTGGAGCAACCATCATAGAGGAGTCCAGTCACTAGGATACAAGTTAAAGTGCAGAACTAGTCACTGGGTTACACATCACAGATGAATGTAATTCAATAGTGCACCAGTCACAGAGGAAGGCCAGTCGGTGAGGTATCGAGCACATGAGGAAGGACAGTTACTGAGGCATCCATCACAGAGGAGAGACTGTCACTGTGTCTGTGATCACAGTGCAGAACCAGTCATTGGGCACACATCACAAGAAAGTGTGTCACTGTGGCACCAATCACATAGAAGTGTGAGTCACTTGGACAGCTATCACAGAGAGTGTCAATTCCAGGACACCAAACACAGTGGAGTACCAGTCATTGGGGCACCCGTCACAGAAGAGGGTTAGTCACTGAGTCACTTTTAGCAGAGGAGGGTCTCTCCTCATTGAGGAGGCCCAGTCACTGGGACAACCATCAGAAAGAAAGGCTTATCTCTTGGGCAAACACTATGAAGAAGGCCCAGTTACTGGAACATCCATCAGAGAGAAGGCATAGTTACTAGGGCACTAATTTTGCCAGAGGGCCAGTCAATGAGGCACAAATCACTAAGGAGGCAGTCACTGGGGCACTCATCAGATAGGTCAAGTAACAAGGGACACAGAATTAGGAGACACAGTCACTGACACATTAATCACAGAGAATAATCAGTCATTAAGGCACCCATCACAGAGTAGGCCCAATCTCTTGGGAACCCACTAGAAGGATGACCTATCACTGGCCCACTGATCTGTGATCAATGGAGAACCCACCATAAAAGAGTCCCAGACACTGGGGCACCCAATACAGAGAATGTCAAGTCACTGGATTGTCATTCTCAGAGGAAGTCTAGTCACTGGGGCACTCAACATAGTGGAGGGTCAGTTTCTGGGGGAAACAAACATAAAGGAGGCCAGTGACTGGAGTACCTATCACTGATGACGTTCAGTCACTGGGGCACAATTTACAGTTGAGAAGAAGTCACTGAAGCTCTGATTACAAAAGAATGGCATTCAGTGATTCAGCAAAAACAGAAAGCACAGTCATTGAGGAACCCATCACAGTGGAGAGCCAGTCATTTGGAAAGCCATCACAGAAGAGGACTAGTCACTGGGATACCCATAACAGAGACAGGCCATTCATAGGGTTACCCATCAATGAGGAGTAGCTGACACTGGAGCACACTAAACAAAGAAGGGTAAGTCACTGGGGCACCCATTCTATATGAGACCCAAGCCTGGGGCATCTATAACAGAGGAGAGCATGTTACCGTGGCACACTTCACAGAGGAGAGTTAGTCACTGGGGCTCCCATCACAGAAAGAGGGTTATTTACTGTGGCAACCAATTTCAAGGAAATCCATCAGTAAAGGGACCAAGTCAATTGGAAGACAACCAAATCCTGGGACAATTTTCAGAGAGAAAAGTCAGTCACTGGGGCACCCATTATGGAGGAGGCCCAGTAAGTGGGCATCCATCACAGCGGAGAATTAATCACTGGGACACTCATTTTGGAGAAGGTGACTTTACTAGAACACCCATCACAGATGTGAGCTAGTCACTGGGGCACCCATCACAGAAAAATTCCCATCATTGTGGTCAGCATCACAGAGGAGTCATGGCCACTCTTGTATCCAAAATGGAGTTGTTCCAATCAACTAGACACCCTTCACAAACAAAGACAAATCACCACAGCATCAATCAGATATGAAAGCAAGTCATTGGAGAACCAATCCCAGAGAAGAAACAGTCACTCTGTCATACATTTTGGAGTAGGCTCAGTCACTGAGATGTGCATCACAAAGGAGGGCCATTGACAAGAGCCCCATTATGAAGGAGGTTGGCAAAGTGGAACATTCATCAAACAGGAGAACTAGTAACAGAAGAAATCATTATAGAGGAGACCTAGCCTATGGTGCACCAGATAAAAAGAGAACCAGTCACTGGGACACTCATTACAGGGGAGAACTAATACCTGGGGCCCTGCCATATATGAAGGCCTGTCACTTGTGCAGCACAAGAGAGAAGGTACAGTCACTGTGGTACATATTATAGAGGAAACCCAATATTGGGATACCCTTCACAAAGGAGGGCAAGTCACTAGAGCACCCATAATGGAGGAGGTCTATAATGGAGGACATATCACAGAAGAGGGTTGCTAACAGAGGCAACCATTATGGAGGAGGGTCAGTCATGGGGCACCAAAAACAGAGGGGGCCAAGTCAATGGGGCACCCAAAATAGAGGGCCTGCCACTGGGGCACTCATTATAAAGGATACCCAGTTACTGGGACATCCATCACAGAGGAGGACTAGTCACTAGGACACTCATCACGGAGGAAAGACATTCACTAAGATATCCATCAAAAAGGAGGCTCTTATTATGGAGGAGGTAATTAAGTGGGACACCCATCACAGAGAAGCTGTAGTCACTGGGTAACATATATTGAGGTGTGTCAGGCACTGGAGCACCAATAATGGAAGAGGCTCATTCACTGGCGCACCCATTATGCATGAGAGAAGGCACTACAACACTGATCAGAGAGGAAGAATTGTCATGGGATATCCATTATGAACAACAGCTATACACAATCACAGAGGAGGAGCAGTCACTGAGACACCCATAACAGGGAGGGTGTATTACTGGAACACCCATTTGGAGGAAGGCCAGTCACTGGGACAACCA
This sequence comes from Carlito syrichta, assembly GCF_000164805.1. Classification (NCBI taxonomy): domain Eukaryota; kingdom Metazoa; phylum Chordata; class Mammalia; order Primates; family Tarsiidae; genus Carlito; species Carlito syrichta. Next base: position 3,600 of record NW_007175620.1, read on the forward strand.
TTGCAGATGGCAGCCAGTTCCTGATGCCCCCATCGCTCAGGAAAAGGAATTATTTAGGCATTCATCAAGAGTAAAGTAGTCATTGGGGCACCCATCACAGAGTAGGGCCAAAGTGGCACTCATCACAGAAAAGGCCAGTCATAAAGGCATTCATCACTGAGGTAGACTGGACACTAAGGCACCCATCAGAGGTGAGGGGTAACAATTATGGAGGATGGTCAATCTCTGAGGCAACCATCACAGAGG
>NW_007175621.1:0-712 GCF_000164805.1 Carlito syrichta
TGAGAGGCTCACTCTGTCACCCAGACTGGAGTACAGTAGCTGCTCCCAGCCACTGCAACCTCGACCTGCTTGGATCCAGCGATCCTTCAGCCTTGGCCTTCCAAGTAGCGTAAACTACCAGCGCATGCTACCACGTCCGGCTAATTTTTTGATTTATTGTATAGATGAGGTCTCACCAAGTTGCCCAGGCGGGTCTCAAATCTGCAGGCTCAGGCAATTCAGTCACCTCAGCCTCCCAAGGCACGGGATTAATGTTCTCACCTAATATGTGCTAGGGATTACAGGCTGAGCCACCGAGCCCAGCTCATAATGTCCTTACAGCGATTCTGTTGTTCCTGTTTGTTTGTTGTCTTTCTTTTGGTTTTGGAGTTAGTTGACGTGTGATTTTAATCTTTTGCCTGTACTCTTGTGAAGAACATTGTCGTTCTTTTTTGCTTTTCTTCTGTGTTCAATACTTTTTTAAGTGCTTCTTGCAGAGGTGGTCTGGTGGCAGAGTAAGTTCTTAGGGATTCGTTATCTGGGAAAGATTTTTATATTCCCTCACTGATGAAGTTTAGCTTGGCTGGGTATGTTATTCTAGGTTGAAATTGTTTATCTTTTAGAACTTTGAAGATATGACTACATGCTCTCTTACCCTGATGGGTTTCTGTAGGTAAATCTGCTACTATTCTATTTGGTCTTCTCTGGTGGGTAGTCTGAACATTTTCACTTG
>NW_007175622.1:0-414 GCF_000164805.1 Carlito syrichta
AATTCCATTCCAATCATTTACAGTCCATTCTATTTCATTCCATTCGATTCGCTTAAATTCGATTTCATTCCATTCCATTTCTTTCCTCTCCATTCCATTCCATTCCTTGGAAATCATTCCTTTCCTCTCCATTCCATTCCTCTCCATTCCATTCTATTCCTCTCCATATCATTCCATTCCTTTCATTCCATTCCATACGATTCCCAACCACCCTATTATATTCCTCTCAATTCCATTCCATTCCATTCCATTCCTCTCCATTCCATCCAATTTCACTAAATTAAATTCCATTCCATTCCGTTCCACTCCATTCCATTCCTTTCCATTCCATTCCTCTCCCTTCCATTTCATACCAATCCATTTATCCATTCCATTCCCTTCCATTCAAATCTTTACAATTCCTCTCCATTCCAA
>NW_007175623.1:0-534 GCF_000164805.1 Carlito syrichta
TTAAAATTTGCTACACTACTTTCCATAGAGATTGAACTAGCATACATTCCCTCCAAATTGTGCAAGTGTTCCCTTTTCTCTGCAGCTATGCCAGCACCTGCTGGTTTTTGACTTATTCATGATAATCATTCTTACCAGAGTTAGTGGTATCTCATTGTAATTTTGATATGCATTTCTCTGAGCATTTCTCTGAAGCTGGACATTTTTTCATGTGTCTATTTGTATGTAATCCTTTGAGAAATGTCTGTTCATGTCCTTTGCCCACTTTCTAATGGGGTTGTTGTTGTTTTCCTTTCACTTCATTTTAGTTCCTTGTGGATTCTGGATGTTAGGCCTTTGTCAGGTGCATAATTTGCAAATATTTTCCCCCATTTTGTGAGTTGTCTCTTTACTCTCTTGATGGTTTATTTTTCTGCGTAAAAGTTTTTCAGTTTGATGGAGTCCAATCAATCTATCTTTGCTTTTGTAGTATTTACTTTTGGTGACTTCTTCATGATTACACTGCCTGCTCCAATGTCCAGAAGGGTTTTCTGA
>NW_007175624.1:0-737 GCF_000164805.1 Carlito syrichta
GTTTGTTGAATTCACTAAGGAGATAGAATGTGACTCTTGGCAGGACAGAAGGTGCAGGAGCATTTCTTGCACCTACCAGTAACCATATGAAAGGTCAGATGGTACAGTGTAGACAAGGGAATTATCTTTCTCTGAAATTTCTTATTGCACTAAAACCCTTAGTGGATAATCTGTAGGAAATTGATTGCTTCCCTGAATTTGTGAAGGTTTTGGATTAGAGTGAATAAATTAGTAAACCTTAGGATGTAACAGTTGATTTCCGATGCTGGTTTCAAAAGATAAGACAAGGTCCCTGTTTCTACTCTTAAAATTCAGATATTACCTGCTAAAGACAGAAAAGATAATTATAAGAATGTGTATGCTATTAAATCTGAGATCAATATCTGAGATCTAAAGACAGTCATTCTTCATGACATATAGACAGATGCAGCCACACAGAAGTATTCACCATGAATGTGTTAATGAGGTATATTACAGAAGTTAAAATACAGGGAGGAAAAAATAAGATCACATGAAAACTCATTTTTTTTTTGCCTTACAGCACAACTGTTTTGAAATTTGAAAAGGACCCTGATCTGTGATAAATATTCTGTGATTCTATATAATTTGAAAAGTTGTAAGATTTTCTTTATTATATCAGTATGCTCTCTGCCCAATGCTGTCTCCCTCCATTTATCTTTATTTTATTTCTCCTAATAACCTTTTACAATCCTGTATGTCTCAATGTCTACTTCCTG
>NW_007175625.1:0-463 GCF_000164805.1 Carlito syrichta
ATTAATCAAATGAATGCTAGTGTCACCATGTGACAGGCAGGACAGTCAAAGAAAATGGCATAATTGTGGTTGAAAGTCATACTACCATAATTTAATTCAACTTCAAAAAGCAATACATATCTCATAAAATGTGTATACTTTTTTGGCACCCCCGTATATGGAGTTAATATCCAGAATAAATATATATGTATGTATATTTATTAATACTAAAATATATATATATATTAATACTAAAATATATATATATATTCCTACTATATACTATATAGACTATAATAACTCCTACAATTAAACAATTAAACAAGGAAAAAAATAACCTGATTAAAAAGTAGGGAAAACTACTTTTTTTAGATGGACATTTCTCTAAAGACGATATACAAATGACCAACAAACATATAAAAAGATGCTCAACATCACTAATTATTAGGGAAATGCAAATAAAAACCACTGCAAATAAAATGAC
>NW_007175626.1:0-788 GCF_000164805.1 Carlito syrichta
AAACATTTTTTAGAGAAGGACAAGAACAAACAGACTTTTTCAGACAAAAACTAAAATAATTTACTGACGTGTGACAACAGATAGCACTTTGATTCTATACAAAGAAACACAAAAACTACAAATAAATATAAAGAGACTCTTTCCTCATTGTAAACAACTTTAGAAACTTGATCTGCTGAAGCAGAAAGTATTAAACATGTATTCTGTGGTTTTCATCATATGTAGAAGTAAAACAGGAAAGTCACAACATGAACTGTGGAAGGAAGGAAAGGTTCTCATATGAAACATGAGGCGGTGTGACCCAAGTTGCAGGCAGACTGTGGAAAATTAAGGAATTACATCATGAACCCTAAGGAAAGCATCAGAGAGAGAGAGAGAGAGAGAGAGAGAGAGAGAGAGAGAGAGAGAGAGAGAGAACGAACACAGAAGTAGAATGGAATCAGAGCAAAATGTGGCAAATGCCACTGACTGCGAACTCCTGAGGCTTTAGTGAAATCACTCCCCAGGTCTAGGAATCTTCTAGTGGAATCTTTAGGATTTTCTAGATTTAGAAGCACACTGTCTGCCAAGAGCGATAGTTTGATGTCCTCTTTTCCTATCTGGATATGTTTTTCTTCTTTCTTTAGCCTGATTGCTCTGGCTAAGACTCCCTCATGACAAAATAACCCAAACGGAGACAAGGAAAGAAGAAAAAAGGAAGAAATGGGACAAAGAAAACAAAGAAGGAACAAAATGGCAGATTTGAATCCAACCACGACATTAAATAGGAGTGGTCAGAATGCCTTAGT
>NW_007175626.1:2455-2934 GCF_000164805.1 Carlito syrichta
AGTATCACATGTTCTCACTCATAAGTGGACCTTGAACATCTATCGTAATACTATAAAAAAAGGACTGACAGTGGTGGGAAACCATGGGGAGGGCAAGGAGGGGAAGGGAGGTGGGATTAACAGTAGTCAATATATGTCTGGGGATACCCCTTATCAATAAGGGTGCCTGGACGATGCATATTTGTATACATAACCCTTAACTGTACCCTACAATTTTAAAATAAAAAATATGTTTAAAAAAAAATCACATGCTGGTTCTTTGAAGAGAGCAGTAAGAGTAATAAACCTAATTTAGTCAGACTAATCTAGAAAATAAAAGAAAATATAAATAATATCAAAAATAGAAGCATCACTTCAGATTACATAGATGTCACAAGTATAATACGGTAATACTATAAACAACTTTATGCTGATAAATTTGGAAATTTAAATGACATAAATTCCTTGAAAGACACAAACTGCCAACGCTTACCCAAGAA
>NW_007175627.1:0-899 GCF_000164805.1 Carlito syrichta
TTAATTCAGCTGGCCAGGCAGCTGGCTTGCTAGTTAAGTCAGCAAGTTAAGTCAGCGGGCCAGCCAGCTAGTTAGCTAGTTAAGTCAGCTAGTTATGTCAGCTGGTTAGCTAGGTATCTATCTAGTTAAGTCAGTTTGTTTAGTCAACTGTTTAGCCAGCTACCTATCAGGGTACCTAGCTAGTTAATTCAGCTGGCTAGAAGCTGGCTAGCTAGTTAAATTACATACTTAAGTCATCCCGCTGACCAGTGGTTTAGTTAGGTACTTAGGTAATTAAATCCGTTGTCAAGCCAGAGAGCTATGTAGGTATGTAGCTAGTTAAGTGTGCTGGCAAGCCATCAGGCTATCTAGTTGAGTCAGCTAGTTAAGTCAGCTAGCTATCAAGCTGTCCAGTTAGGTAGGTAGATAGTTCAGTCTGCTATATACCCAGCTGTCTATTTAGTTAGGTCAGCTAGTTAAATCAGCTGGCTAGGCTGCTGGCTATCTAGGTAGCTAGGCAGTTAAGTCAGCTGGCTACCCAGCTGGCCAGCTAGTAAAGTCAGCTAGTTTAGTCAGCTGGCTAACCAGCTGGCTAGCTAGTAAAGCTAGTTAAGTCAGCTGATGAAGTCAGTTGTCTAGCCAGATGGCTAGCTAGTTAAAAAGCTGTTTTCTTCAGACGGGTAGCCAGCTGGCTCACTAGTTATTTCAGCTAAGTAAGTCAGCTGGCTAGCTAGGTAGCTAGGCAATTAAGTCAGTTGGCAAGCCAGCTGGCTCGCTAGTTAAGTCAGATAGTTAAGACAGCTGGCTAACCAGTTTGCTAGCTAGGTAGCTAGTTAGATATGTCAGCTGTCTATGCCAGCTGGCTATTTAGTGAAGTCACCTAATTGAGTCAGCTGAGAAAGCAGCTGGCTAGCTAGTTA
>NW_007175628.1:0-395 GCF_000164805.1 Carlito syrichta
AACTGGCTAACCAGCTTGCTAGCTAGGTAGCTAGCTAGATATGTCAGCTGTCTATGCCAGTTGGCTATTTAGTGAAGTCACCTAATTGAGTCAGCTGAGAAAGCAGCTGGCTAGCTAGTTAAGTCAGATAGTTAAGGCAGCTGGCTAATCAGCTTGCTAGCTAGGTAGCTAGCTAGATATGTCAGTTGTCTATGCCAGCTAGTTATCTAGTCAAGTCACCTAATTGAGTGGGCAGAGAAAGCAGCTGGCTAGCTAGGTTGTTTGCTAGCTAAGTCAGCAGGTAGACAGCTGGCTAGCTATATATGCCACCTAGTTAATTCAGCTGGATAACCAGTTGGCTAGCTATGTAGCATGCTAGTGAATTCAACTGGCTAGAAAACAGACCAGCTAGTTAA
>NW_007175629.1:0-5036 GCF_000164805.1 Carlito syrichta
CTACCACCGCCTGCTGAGTAAGCTGGGACAACAGTCTCACACAACTACACCTGGCTAATTTTTTTCTTTTGTATAGACATGAGGTCTTGTTATGTGCTCAGGCATGGTGGCTCACTTGTAATTCTAGCACTTGGGTGGGGGGGGCAAGAGGAGAGGATCCTTTCAGCCCAGAATTTGAGACCAGCCAGGGTAACACAGCGAGACCTCATCTCTGCAGAAAATAAAAGTAGCCAGATGTGGTGGCACATGCCTATGGTCCCAGCCACTTGCGAGACTGCAGCGGAAGGATCACCTGCGCCCAGAAGGTCAAAGCTGCAGTAGCCATGAGGGTGCCACCGCACTGAAACCTGGGCCGCATAGTGAGACCCTGACTCCAAAACAAGAACCAAACATCATAAAACAAAAAAGCTCTCACGGGGATGTAAATAAAGGGGCCTATAGTTCTCATCCTGCTTTCCCTTTTCACAGTCAAAGGAGTATCAGCAGGAACACAGCCCTGCTGTTCCTGTAGGAGCAAAGAAAAGGCAATAAGTAAAAACTGGCACCAGCTCTCAGACCCCTTTTGGCAGTTGCCAGCTACCTGAGGATGTGAGTCTTGGCTGATCAGGCTCCAGGGAAAAAGGGACTCACACGGCAACGGAGGGTGGTTGGTAAGAAGATTGAGGAAGAAGTGTTGAGTATCGTTGGCTAACCTAATCTGGGGTTCAGCTCATGTGGTGATTCATGCCTGTAATCCCAGCACTTTGGGAGGCCAAGGTGGGAGGAAACCTGCAGTTAGGAGTTCTAGACAAGTCTGGGCGACACAGCGAGACCCCATCTCTCTAAAAGTAAAATAAAAAGCCGGGTTAGAATCTTAGCTCTCCCTCCCCTGGTAATAGGGTCGAGAGCAAATTTGTTGCACTCTTTGGGCCTCTGTTTTCCCATCTGTAAAATGGGGTAATAATGTCCCTCTCATACTAAAGAAGTTTCAATGAGAATTTGAATTTGTTTTTATAGGAGTCACTGGTACAAGGTCTGGTGTCAACAGTTGCTGTTTGATTTTCCTAATTTCAAGCCGCAAGGTAAAGCGAGTCTAGTGAGAACAGTCACTTGCCATCAAGCTGTCCTTCTAGGAAGCAGCAAAAGTGCCCAGAATGTGCAGAGGAAAGGGCACTAGGATTTGGAAAAGATAGTTTAAGCCCATCTTTGTTACCTGCTTCTGGGTGATCACAGAAAAACCACTTTCTCCACTGGGTCTCAGTTTCCTACTCTGTAAGATGATAATGTTGGACCAGATTGATATCTTTGAAACTTTGATGAGATGTCACGCCAGGTGAGGGCTGAACCCTCAACCCTCCCATAGACGAGTCCTTTGGTCTTGGCATGTGGCATCTCTTGCTGAGGAGCACCGCCAGAGGTGGACACATGTGGTTATGTGGTGGGGGGCAATGAGGAGCCATGGCCTGTCCATCCACCAGCCCTTCCCTCGATAATTCCCCCAACCCCATGCTTTGGGCAGGTGAGCACACTTCAGGAGGAGAACAAATGCTGTCTGCGACAGATGGAGCCAGAGAACAGATGGGCTTACCAGAGGTTGTAGACAGGTGAGCTGAGGCTGGGAGGGTTGGGAACAGAGTGGGTGTCGGAGGCTGTGGGAATATTCTGGAAAGGCTCGGTAAGGTGGGTGGGTGGATGGTTTTTGGGCAGATGGAAAGAGGTCCGAGCCAGTAGATGGCAGGTCTTGTCTTCTCTGTGATCCTAGTGTTTCCATCTGCAATGAGCAGGCTGTGCCTATTGTCAGCCGTCCACATTGTCTTGGGAATAAAACCATAATGAACTTTACTTGAAAATAACTTGGAGAGCAGGCAAGATGACTCATGCACGTATTTCCAGCACTTTGGGAGACTGAGACGAGAGGAGCACTGAGCTCAGGAGTTTGAGAAAAAACTAGGCAGCATAGCAAGAACTTATCTGTACAGAAAATAAAAAAAAATTACCCAGGTGTGGTGTTCATTCCTGTAGTACCAACTATTTGGGAGACTGAGACTGAAGTTTCACCTGGACCCAGGATGTTGAGACTAAAGTGAGCCATGATCATGTTGCTGCCCTCCAGATTGGGTCACTCCTGACTATTAAAAAAAAAAGAGCCTGAAAGATTGACCATCGTTCAGGTGTGAGGAATACCAGCTTAAGAAGCCAAGGTTTGGGGTCAGGTGCCTGGATTAGGAGCTGAGGACCAAGAGGAGGGTGTTTGAGAATCCAGAAGCCCTTATCGCATGCTTCCATTGTCAGCTGAATCCAGTCATCTGTAGCCTCCAGCCGTGCCCTCTGAGTTAGAACAGTAGCTGAAAGCAGAGACTCAGTGGCTGCAGGCAGAACTGGAGAGCCTGGCAGACAGCTCCAGGTCCAGGTGCTGAAAATGACAGCTTGAACCACCTGAACCAGGAGCATGAGGAGCGGCTGCTGGATCTGGAGTGGGCTGCCACACACTGGGAAGAGCAGGTGAAGCAGCACAGACAGGTTCTGGAGACCATCCTGAGTGACCGCAGCAGCATCAGCTGCACGCTCCTCCAGAACGACCTGCTCAAGGATCTGCTGGATCTGATGGACAATGAACTCACAAAGCTGGTGCTCCACCCCCAGCTGCCTGCCCTCCTCCCTGCCCTCAGAGCCCTCCCTTGAATTGGTAATTGAAAGGCACCGTGTGACCAGAGTTCTGCTCTGAACTTCGGGGACGGTGAATAACCCTCTAGTCTGCCCCCCACATTTCTGTTGTGGAAGGTGGATACCAGGTTTTGTTTCCACCCACTGTGGTTGCTGATTGCTGCACTGATTATTTTTTTCTCTACAGATGAGTGAGAATATTGAATTCAGCAGTGCACTGTATGTGGAGCAGCAAAAAAGGAAGAGCTGACCAAAAAATTGGGCCAGCTGCATGACAATCAGACAGAATTGAACCAAATGGTAACCCTTTCCATTTGAGAAGGGGTAGCATATGGGCAATAGCATCTTGGGGGGGGGAAAGGTGCCATACAGGACAGAGGTCACTCTAACCTGGGGAATAGGTGACCCCAGTGGCCTGCAGAGCAGTCCTGTGACTGTTTCTTGTTTCCATCTCTCCTAACTTTGAGAGGTGGGTATTCCTGCATTTCTCCAAGGTCTGGACATAATCATTTCAGCTAGAGGCATAGAATCCCCCTAATAGGAAAAGAATGTTACAAGGAGACTTCCTGGGTTCAAGCTGGAGTCCAGCTTTGGCTCTACTGGTCACTAGTCAAGTACTTCACATTCTAAGCCTTGGTTTCCTCTAACATAAAAGGAAGTTATCCTGGGAATAGAGGCTAATGCCTGTGATCCTAGCATTTTATGAGGCCAAGGCAGGAGGACTGTTTAAGCCCAGGAGGATTGCTTGAGCCTAGGAGTGTGTGATCATCCTGTGCCACACAGTAAGACTTTGACTTTATAGAAAAAACCCCAATAATCAGCTAGATGTGGTGGCACATTCCGGTAGGCCCAGTTCATGAGGATCACTTAAGCCCCCACAGTCAAGGTTGTAGCGAGACCTGATCTTGCCACCGCAGTCCTTAGTGGGCCACAGAGTGAGACCTTAACTTAAAAATAAAACAAAAAAAGGAAGTGAGCATTTTTCTCATAGAGGTGTTGAGCTTAAATGAGATAGTGCATGTAGGCTGGGCTCGGTGGCTCAGCCTGTCATCTCAGCACATTGGGAGGCTGAAGTGAGTGAATTGCCTGAGTCTGTAGGTTCAACACCAGCCTGTGCAACTTGGAGAGACCACTTCTCTACATTAAATAAAAAATTAGCTATGCATGGTAGTGTGTGCCTGTAGTTCTGGATACTTGGAAGGCTGAGGTGGAAGGAGTGCTGGAGCCTAGCAATTCGACACTGGGGTGGCCGTGAGTGTGCCACTGCACTCCAGCCTGTGCTACAGAGTGAGACTGTAATTTAAAAAAAAAAAAGAGAAATTGTTTATGTAAAGTAGTGGGCATTTAGTATACAACTAATAGTAGTTGTTGGTCAGTTCCCTCTCCTGTTCCACCAATTTGTGGCTTACAGTTAAAGTGATAGGAAAGAAAGTGATAGGGTGTTAGTCTGGGTGAAGACACCATGGAGCTCTGGGCAAGGGGAGAAGTCACTTAGGCCAGGAGTGGGCAGCCAGAGGGTCTCGGTTTGCAGTTGCCTCTGGCTGCCCCACAAGGTTACGAGTTGAGTGACAGTGTCTCTGTCACTCTGTTTATGGGCTTGGGATCTGAAAGGAGGCTACCGCCTGCCCTCATGTCCAGGTCTTTCTGCAGATGGACCCGAAGAACCAGGAGGCTCAGAGTCTGCAGGAGCAACGAGACTGGTATTTGTCCTATCTACAGCAGTATATGGCTGCCTACCAGCAGCAGGCAGCCGCCTACCAGCAGCTGGTCTCTGAGAAGGAGGTGCTGCACAAGGAAATGCTCCTGCATGTGCAGGTCATAAGCCAGATAAAACATGAGTCAGTTTTGAGCAAGGCGGAGGCCGAGATGGCCCGACTGCTAATGGCCCAAGTGAGGGAGGGGGCCAGGAGTGGGCCTGAGGGTGAAGGTCTGGCCACTCTGGGCCTTCTCACACCTCTCTGCCTGCAGGAGCACCTGCAAGTCACCAAGCAGAAGAACCAGGAGCTGCGGGCCCAGTTGAATCATATTGATCTCCCCATGGGAGGTGAGTGACTCTGAGGAAGCCCGGGGACTCTTGCAGCATGGGTCTGAGGGCTTAGAAGAGACCTTTGGAAAACTTGATCATTCTCTTTGGGTGAGGGGCCAGCCACAGGTTACACAGGGTAGGGCAGAGGTATCCCCTGTGCCTCCCTCGCCTGGTTGTCTGAAACCCCTTTGGCTGCACCACCAGGTTATGAGTTGAGCGATGAGGTGGCCAAGGATGAGGTTTAAATTAAGAATAAGAAGCACGGGGACAAGGACGAGGATGACAACGAGGAGGAAAAACATGGAGAGGAGGACAAAGACATTGATGACAAGGAGGAGAAGCTTGGAGAGGAGGACAAGTACAGGGA
>NW_007175630.1:0-777 GCF_000164805.1 Carlito syrichta
TGCTGGCCAGTGAACTGACTTAACTAGGTGAGTTAACTACCTAGCCAGCTGGGTGCCAGCTGACTTAACCAAATAGCTACCCTGATAGGCAGCTGGCTAACCAGCTGACTTAACAGTCTTAACTAACTAGCCAGCTGACTTAACTAGCTGACTTAACTAGCTAGCTACCAAGTTAGCCAACTGACTTAACTAGATGTCTTAAGTAACTAGCTACCTAGCTAGAAAACTGGATGCTCAGCTGACTTAACTAGCTGACTTAACCTGCTTGCCAGCTGGTTAGCCAGCTGATATTACCAGCTGACTTAACTACCTAGCTAGCTGGTTGGCCAGCTAAACTAACTCGCTGATTTAATCAGCTAGAGAGCTGGCTAGCCAGCTGATTCAATTAGCTAGCTACCTAGCTAGCCAGCTGGAAAGACAGCTTAATTAATTAGCTGATGTAACTAGCTAGACAGTTGGCTAGCTAGCTGAATTAACAAGCTTGCTACCTAGCTATCCAGCTATATAGCCAGCTAACTTAACTAGTTGACTTAACCAGCTAGCCAGCTGGCACAATGAGCAGACATAGCAAGTTATCCAGCTGGCTACCCAGCTGACTTAACTAGCTAGCTACTTAGCTAGCCAGCTTTGAAGCCAGAAGAATTAACTAGCTGACAAATAACTAGTCAGCTGGCTAGCCAGCTGAATTAACTAGCTTGGTACCTAGCTATCCAGCTAGTTAGTCAGCTGACTTAACTAGTTGACTTAACCAGCTAGCCAGCTGGCACAACTAGCAGA
>NW_007175631.1:0-773 GCF_000164805.1 Carlito syrichta
CCTATATTCTTCTTTTGGTTTTTCTTCATTTGTGCAGATTTTCCCTCCCTACTTTTTCCTGCCCTCTACTTCCCTGTCTTCTTTAATTCTGTTATTCAGGGGTGGAGAGGTTGCTTTTACTTCTGTTTGTTCAATTTCCTATTCTTCTTTATGTATATCCTCTTGCTTTGTTCAGTTCTGGAGTGGGACTATAGGTTGGGGGGCAGTCCTTTTTGCAGTTTTGTGATTTAATTAAGAGGGGAGCTGTGATTCAAAATCTATCTGCAGATACCAGTATCCTCCAACAGGGTTATGAATAATCTGAAGTCCACTTCCCACTGCCTTGGAATCTGTCCATGCAGTGGGGTTGTAGGTTTACTCCCTGAAAGCAAAATGAGGTTAACAGAGGGAAGAGAATGGAACAGACAGTGGGGGGAAGATGGAAGTGGAGAGAGAGAGGAGTAAGAGGGTAAACAGATGAGCATACCAACAAATGAAGAGAGACACAAAGACTGAAACAAATAAAAACAATAAACCATGACTACAAACTAATCAACAACCATATGAAAAAATGAAAACATACAATGATGCTAATGTACAAGCTAACCAACCTCCTTATTTGTATGCTATTCCTCTATACAAAGATGGGGTTTAAAGAGCAATTTTAAAAAAGAACAAAACAAAAGGAATAGAATAAAGTCAGTAAACTACCAGAACCAATCAAGCATACTCTGAGACTTTTCCTTTAAGTCCAATGTTCTTTCAGCTCTGATTTCTAGATGTCTTTGCATCCG